>NC_056725.1:1350803146-1350898146 GCF_019279795.1 Protopterus annectens
AGTCTCCATGGGACCCAATAACATGCCAGGCTGCATCCTGCATGAACTCAGGCATGAACTTGCAGCACCATTAGGCACCCTAGTCAACCAAAGCCTGAGTACTGGTTTTGTCCAAGCTGAGTGGAGGACAGCAACTGTCATCCCTTTACACAAAGGCGGAGCATCCATCGATCCCGGAGATTATAAACCCATCAGCCTAACTAGCCTGATCTGCAAGGCCATGGAACGGATTACCATGGACCTCATTAACAGGGAAATTGGCAACCTCCAAACACTCGACCACACAAAGTTTGGCTTTGTCAAGGGGATGTCATGTCTGTTAAATCTGGTTGAATACTTTGAGACAGTCACCAAAGCCATGGATGAGGGGAAGAGTGTACATCTCCTACCTTGACCTGGCCAAAGCCTATGACACTATTCCCCACTCAGGCATAATAGAAAAACTCTCTCAACTAGGCATCAATCCATATGTTACCAGATGGGTAGCAAACTGGCTCACTGATAGAGCCCACTTAATCAAAATAGGGAAAGCCACTTCAAGCAGTAGCCCTGTAACAAGTGGTGCACCCCAGGGATTGGTCTTGGGGCCTCTGTTATTTGGGATATACTTCTCTGAGGTGCAGGCCAAATCCAGTGGACTATGGCTGACCAAGCTTGCAGAAGACTGCAAGCTGGGTGCTGTCATCAATTCTCTAGTGATGTGGACATCCTCCAAGAGGGTCTCACCCAAACAAATGAATGGTGCCAGAAACATAACCTCAAGCTGAATATCAAAAAATGCATCATCATTCCCTTTGGAGAGAGTGACACCCCCACAAATTATCACATTAATAACAGTGTCCTAAGCACGCAATCAGTCATGAGGGATTTGGGCACCCAGGTTGATAGCAACCTGACTTTTGACCACCATGTTGCTTCTGTTATACAGAAAGCTTTCTACATGTCCCACATCATAAGTAAAGGTATCTCATCCAGGGACAAGGAGGTCATAACATCCCTGTATTCTTCCCTTATAAGGCCAGTTATTGAGTACAACGCCCCCTTTGGCATGTACCTCGCAAAGCACATGCAACAGCTGGAGAGACCACAGAGGTTCCTCACCAGGAGAATCCAGGGCCTCAAACATCTACCCTACACAGATAGGCTAAAAGCCCTGTCCCCCTACTCAGTTTCATACAGACTCCTCAGAGGTGACCCCTGTCTGGCATACAAAGCAATCTCAGACCCCGCCTTGATGGGAATGCTGTATATCCGCATGTCAAGCTCCATTTGAGTAACCAGCATGTGCGACCTCAACCTTGTCTGTGACATCAATAAGACTTGCTGGCGGGACAGACATGTGTCCCAGAGAATCCCCCATCTGTGGAATAGACTCCATCTCCACGTCAAGCAGAGTACCTTATTATCCCTTTTTACACGCAACCTGGATCACTGGATGGGAAACAGATACACCCCTGGAATTCCACCTGTGTCCCTGCTGGACAGGGGCTTTGGGTGCTGACTTGTCTAAACATGGGCTAAACTTTTGGCTGGACTTATAAGGGCCTCAGGGCTAATACCCTAGTAACGTCCTATGATCCTATGATCATATTTGTGACTCCCAGCTTGAATGAATTGACAATGAACTATGTTAGAGCATATATAAATAATGCATGTTATGTTAACTGGAGTTAGCTCTGCTAAGGGTGAAAGCGCTCATCTATTTAATATATATTTTTTTATTTTTCAGTAATGAAGCATCAGTTTTTAAACAAGATCTAAGTGCTTGATTACTTGAAGTCTCAAATGAGATTAGTTACAGACTGAGGTTCTTTTTTAAGTTTTAAGGAGTTTCAGCCAGCAATTTTGATGTTCAAAAAGTACCAGTTTTCCCTGTGATTTAATGTTTTTACTTAAGAATGGGAGACATCTTACTCCATAAGGCTGGAAAACTATTGCATCTCACTACAAGGATCTGTTCTTTTATATATATATATATATATATATATATATATATATATATATATATATATATATACACACACACACACATTAGGATATTTCTCAAGCATGGCTACAAAGTGAGCACTTCCCATATAGACTTATCACACATTTAAAATTACTATTAGAATGCTCTTATTGACATATTCCTTATTACTAGCCATGATGAACAAAACCCAGTCTCTTCTGCACCTTGTTTCTCAGAACAATCTAACTGGCAAGTAAAAACACAGGCAGTGTCAACATTTGTTTTTCAAAAATAGCAGTAGAGCTCTTTTGTAAATACCTACTCTCCAGTCATAACAGGCATTGCGGAATATTGGTTAAAACAAGTCCCCTCCAACCTTTTCCAGTGCTTTCCAAACTTGGCTAACTATTTAACCACAGAGCTGGAACAACAGTTTTTGGATTTACTTCAAGGCTGCCAAATTTGTTCACTGTCCTTTTGTGTAGTGCCATATTTAATGCTCAGTAGAAGTTTTAGTAGATGATATTAAAATAACCAACTTGGAACAGCACTCACGTTACTTAGTACAGGTTGGTCCTACTAACCCTATGGCCAGTTTACTGGGGAAGTCCTCCTGGCCTTAAGGGCAAATGTGTTTTGTATCTCTTAGTGAGTCACAATGACTGAAGTTGAATGTGGTGGTGATATCAACAGGTAGATGTGAGATGAGATAACTGAGATAGTTTTGGCATCAAAAGATTCTTAGAACCACTAGGGTAACAATATTGTGCAAGGGAAAATATTTGCAGCTGAAAAGTATTGGGGAAAAGTGAATTAGTAATGGCTAATGCTGGAAGTACATTTGCAGAGTTAATACCAAACCCAGGTGAACAATCTTTACCTGTTGAAGCATTAAGCACATCATGGTGGAAGAAACTTCCAGATGTGAGATGGATTTCCAAGCTGGAGCGGCACAAGCAAAGAAATGGATTGCAGGAACAGATGAAGGAGCACAGTTGCCATCACTAAATTCTGAGTGCTGATGGATAGAAAGGCACATATGGCAGTGTCACTAGAGAAGAAGAGAGATGTCCTCCAACACTGAATGTTGTTTGCATATGATACAGAAGAGGGAAGGACGTCTCTTAAACATATCCTGTTGTGAATGAAGTCCTGTTCAAGGCACTGAACTTCCAAAGAAAAAAGTTCATTTACTTAAACCGAAGGAGAAAAAAACTTCACCTAACATTTAGAACTGTGCACCTGAAGGAGAAGAGCCCTTTGCCGAATATTAGAACTGTGCAGCTACTGGAATTATTTTGTGAGAATTCCACATAGTACAAGGCACAGAGCCCTTGAACAAATATGTGCTTATATTATGTATTACGTCATTATGAAAGCATACAGAATGAATGCTATTAAGCAACTGCCGTGTGCTAGTTGCAGCAGAAATGTGAGGTATGGCTGAGACAGTGTAGACCCAAAATAAAAGTGTGGACAAGTAATTAAATTCTTATGCATTTGCTTGATAATGTTTTGGGGGACAATCAATGATTACACAATATGCTGGTCAGCTAAGGGGACATCACCAGTGTGAGGAGGAAGGCCATTTTAATAGAACATGTAAAGAAGTGTTCATGTAACTCTGCAATGGGTAAAACAGATAATATTAGAATGGATGAATGAATGAATGAATGAATAAATGAATGAATGAATGAATAAGTGAAAGAAGAAAAGAAAGCACTGTAAATCAGAAAACAATACAAGAATTATTCTAGTTATATACATTTATTATGAGATGAAGTGGAACAGGAGTACACAGCATGCCCATGTGCATAGGGAAAAAGAGAAAAAGTCAACACAGATGAAGTGCAGAGAGAGACACTGAGGTAAATCATTTGCTGAAAATGAAGCAATGAAGAAAGAAATCAGTTGTAGGAAGGGAGAAGAAAAAAGAAAGTAGCAAAAACCAAGGTCATTAGGGGAAAATAAGGTAATATAAGAAGTAATAAAGAAGGAGAAACTGTGGAAATCAAGACCATGATGTAGAAAATAATGCACCGAAGGAAGGAGAGAGAAGTTTATAAAACCCAGCTGGTCAGGTAGCATTCCAGAAGGTAGAAAGGACAAAACAATACGAGACTTGCAGTAATGAGCAGCTTTTAGGACAGAATGTAATATTTCAAATTCAGAATATGAAGGAAAGGAAAAAAAGGAATTGCATGGCCTCCTTAGATTAATCTCCAAGAGTTAAATTATTTGCGAATAGTTTAGAACATTTCAATGTATTTATGCTAACACACCTTTTGACATTTGTCAGTTGTGATGTCAGATTAGTGCCTGTATACCCACAGTCTCGTGGTACAGTGCTATATACATCTGTAATGCACGTAGTGCACATTGCAGCACTATAGACACTTCACTGAACTGCTGTGTTGCACAACACATGACCTGTACATGTGCATTTGTGCAAAAGGCTACCATCTTGCTCCTTGAGTGGACCTGAGTAAGTGGCCATGGCTATGTCAATTGCTATGGAATGCAGGGCTCTTATGTGCTGTGCCAGGGAGAGCAGGATTTTACCGTTCTTACTGCACAGAAACTTTAGAAAGAAACTACTGAGTTAGTATGGTAGTCCGCTATGGTAGGTGATGAGACATAAAACTCACGTACAAGAGCCGTCAACATGCAACTTGAGTAGATTTCCTACTAGTAAGATAAGCGGAGGGGTTTGAATCAGAGAAAGCAAAATCATTCCCAGTAAAACTGCTGAACTGCAACATAAACTACTGATAGCCACAATCAGCTGCATCAGTGTTCACAGAAGGCGCTAAGGTCAACCAAGACTAGACTGCAGACCTGGAAGCTAACTGGATCAATAGCTGAGAAGTGAAGGAAATATTGATGACAACAGTTCCTCAGAAAGAAGAGGAACTAGGCGGAGCTGGAGAAGAATGGCAGCATCACAAAACAGTATGTATAAAGACTATGAAACAGATATATAGGTAGGCCAAGTATGGAAATAAGGTAATTACGGTAAGCTGGCGATGGAATGAAGTCCACAAAGTTATCAAAAAGAAAGAAGGAGTTTAAAAAGTAGCTGGAGACAGAAAAGCTAAGAGAGACGCTGCATTACAAAGATCAAGGCATCAGAAAAGTTCTATCAGCTTCTGGAAGGTGACTCGGCAGATGGCACAAAGGAATTCTATCAGGTTGCAAGGCAAAGACAAAAAGATAAACATCAGAAACCATTCATAATGACAAGTAATTGCCGTCATATCCCCGAAGTCTCAAAACAACCCACTAAACAAGTATAGTGGGTCCAAAAACAAAACAGTGTAAGAAACTTCTCTGCGTGGAAGATTTTCAGTCCATATATCTCTAGTTACTAAATAAAGCAGGCAAACAGCAACAAGGAGAAAATCAGTCCCAATGTAGAAAAAAGCAGGTTAAAATACTTGAGAAACAACCACGGCAAAGCACATACATTTAATAAACAATAAGCAGTAAACAGATAAGTGCTTTCGGAGATGTCTCCTTCATCAGATCAGTACAAGCAATATAAAGTCAGTCTGCAGCATATAAATACACTTGAAAAAACAATTACATTAATTAAAACCTTTAACTAACTAATATTTTCTAGCCTTTAAAATAGGTTTTAAAGGTATAAAACCATTTAAGCCTGGTGGAACATCAGCTCTCAAACTAGCTATCCAGTGGGTTTCTTTAACTTTTGTGGCATTGTTTATATCACCACCTCTAGGTGCAGGAGTGTAAATATCCAAAGCCATAAATTTAAAATCATGCTGTGGAAATTCATTAATGTGTTGAGCTACTGCACTTCTTTACACATTTCTCCGTATATCACCCATATGCTGTAAAATCCATTCCTTTAACATTCTATTAGTTTTACCAACATTAAAAGAAGTGCATTCTGAACAGGTTGCTATATAAATCACATTTTTAGTAGAACAGCATACATAGTGTGAACACTTATATATCCTTTTAGTAACAGGAGGCTCAAACATATTATCAGTCTTAATATACCTGCATGCCTTACATCTTTTACATGGAAATGTACCTGATTTGCCACTATATAATTTACCTAGGTTATTCTTATCACCAGGTCCTGGTCTTTAACATAACAGATGTGATTTATATAGCAACGATTTCTCTTGTAGCTGAAGTTTGGCACATCACCTACTATATTTTTCATCCTGTCATCAGACAGTAATATCTTCCAGTTATTTTGTATTATATTCTTTATATATTTAAAATCAGTACTAAAAGTAAAGGGTATCCTAACCTTACATATATTTCTCTGTCCCTTATTAACTGAATCTCCAGTATTCTTTGAATACCAAGGTCTATCTTTCCCATCTTTCATGGACTTGACCCTTTCTGATGCTTCCCTAACTTCCCTAACTTCCCTACATTTGTAACCATGTTCTAACAAATTATTTTCTGTTACATTTATATGATGTCAAAAAAATCACTTTCCTTACAACAAAGTTGGGAAGTTCTCAGAAGCTGATTATCCATGACATTCTTAAAAATATGGTGGGGGTGCATGCTACCCCTATCCAATGGAGCATTTTTCCAGCATGACTTATGGTATAACAAAATGCTTATTTTACCTCCTTCATCCACTTTTAATAAAATATCCAAAAATTCTATAAAATCTACTGATGAATGCACAGTAAATCTTAAAAATGTGGTGGTTATCTTTAAATAACTAACAAAAGCATCCAACTGTTGTGTATCCCCTTTCCAGAAAAAATAAAAGACATCATCCACAAATCTGCGATATAAGCCCATATATGCTAGCCACGGATTTTCTTCAGTCAAAATGTATCTTATCTCCCATTCAGCTAGAACCAGGTTTGCATACCTGTTAGCGCAGGGTGTGCCCATGGCAACACCTCAATGCTGTAAATAAAACTTCTGTTCAAAGGCATTGTTCTCAAGTACAATACTCAACAATCTGCATATACGTTCAACATATTTTTTGTTCATATATGCTACTCTTTCATTAAAGCAATATATGTACCTTAGCCCTATATCACTAAGAATGACTGTAAAGAGATTCTTTACATCTAAGGTCACAAGAAGAAATCTTTCATTTGAAATCAAGCTCTCCATATATTCACTTAATTGCAATAAATGTGAACAGCCTTATTAACCATAGGTCTAAGTTTTCCTTCTACCCATTTAGAAATTGTTTCTGTAACCCATCCTGAGCCATTTACTATTGGCCTTAGAGGAGTTTTTTCCAAAGATTTATGTATCTTAGGTAGACCTGATATATTAGGAATCTTAGGGAAAGCTACCATAAAGTAATCATATAAATTCTTAGAAATAATGCTAGTCTGTAATAGATGAAACAAATCATTCTTCACATTACTAACAATCTCTCACACTTTTTTCATGTTCACAAGAGTATAAGTAATTTCATCTAACATATTATTCATAGTTTCCACATATGTAGAATAATCTAGCACCACTACTGCACCTCCTTTGTCTGCAGTTTTCATAACAATACTTCTGTCAGCAATGAGATCATCCAGTGCTTGCTTTTCTTGCAAATTTAAATTAAAGTGTCCTGGCCTATGCCTGGACATAAGAAGTGTATCAATTTCATTCTCACAAACTTTCAAAAACATATCCATCACTGGTTGAGAAACAGCCATAAATGTACTAGGTTTCTTATACTTATTATATTCAACAGCAGCAGTGTTAGAAAACATATAATGCAAATTTACATTCCTAGTAAACTGTCTTAAATCTAATATCATATCATATAACTTGCTAGTAACAGTTGGTACAAAGGACAAGCCCTTATTTAAAACATCAGTTTGCACATCAGTTAAACATTTATGAAAAATATTAAATACCATTCTAAATGTCTCTATATTGGACTGTCCATAGAAAGCTTCCTTCTCTTGTGGTTGTTGCTGAACAGCCTTCTTCTGTTGTTATCTGGTTTTTCTCACTTGTAAAGGTAGATGAGTAAGCAGGGGTAAAAAGTTGCATTAGTCTTTGATCTGGCTCCCATCTTAATGTTCTTAGTGGTTAGTACAAAAGAATTAAACACGGTGGGTGGAATTTCATCAGTTTTTGTTGTAACCCTGTTCTCTGACTCCTGAATTACTTCAGTAGCCTCGATTTCAAATTCTGATGTAATAATATTGAGACATTCATCACTTGATACATTCTGACCAATCACTGACATGGATGGCACATTGCTAACCTCCAACATGCCATCCTTACTGTTCTTGGAAGAGTTTGAGCCTTTAGGGACTATGTTAAAAGTCTTAGGTACAGCTTTAACACCCTGAATATTAGAATCTGAGTCAACAGCATTTGTATTCTTTTCTGGCCACATAAATATATGGCCTTTAACAAAATTAGCATAATCTCTTTCCAACATTTTAGTTTTTATGCGTTGTAACTTAAGAGTCGTAAAGAGAAATATTGCAAAACAGTACATCAAGTTTTTCAGCATACCTAATTTCAGGGTAGTCCCTGGCAATTGCAGTTTGTATCTCTTCCAAATGCTGTATCAGGGCTGTCTCTTTAGGTTTAAAATAATCAATAAGTAGCTCCATATATTTAAAGCTACTTTCTATGTTAATGGCCTGCCATTTGGCAAGTAATCTGGATATCTGGAGCCATAGGTAGGCATGCAAAAAATATGTAGTTCCCTTGGAATGACTTTAAAATGCAGGCATGCCTCTAAATGCATATGTTGCCATTGAAAACATTTCAGTTTATGTAACTCATCTTCCAAGTCTTTAAAAAGTTGTATAAATTCTTCTTTAATTACCTGAGCAGTTGCATCTTGATTCTCATGGTTAACGTTCAAGGACAACAAAGGATTCAGTCTTTCTCTCGATAATTTCTTACCATAGCCAGAATTTTCCTTCGATATCAGTCTAGGGCAATAGTCAAGTTCCACTTCACCACTTTCTGACATGTTACTCCTTGTGAAGAAACAGAAGTCTATAAAGTAGGCAAACAGCAGCAAGGAGAAAATCAGTCCCAATGTAGAAAAATGGAGGTTAAAATACAAGAGAAACAACAATGGGACAACCACGGCAAAGCACATATATTTAATAAACAATAAGCAGTAAACAGATAAGCGCTTTCGGAGATGCTGCTTTCATCAGATCAATACAAAAAATATAAAATCAGTCTGCATATAAATACACTTGAAAAAACAGTTACATTTATTAACACCTTTAACCAATTAAAATTTTCTAGCCTTTAAAATAGGCTTTAAAGGTATAAAACCATTTAAGCATGGTGGAACATCAGCTCTCAAACCTGCTATCCAGTGGGTTTTTTTAAACTTTTTTTGGCATTCTTTATATCACCGCCTCTAGGTGCAGGAGTGTAAATATCCAAAGCTATAAATTTAAAATCATGCTGTGGAAATTCATTAATGTGTTGGAGCTACTGCACTTCTTTGCACATTTCTTCGTATATCACCCATATGCTATAAAATACGTTTCTTTAACATTCTATTGGTTTTACCAACATAAAAAGAAGTGTATTTTGAACCGGTTGCTATATAAATCACATTTTTAGTAGAACAGCATACATAGTGTAAACACTTATATATCCTTTTAGTAACAGGATGCTCAAATACATTATCAGTCTTAATATACCTGCATGCCTTACATCTTTTACATGGATATAAGAGATATATAAGTATATATCTCTAGTTAATCACTGTATATTAATCAGCTCAGACAATAGTAGAAGAAGTAGCAAAATTAAACTCAAGTCAAAAAAATAATAAAAATATATATAATTTTACAGAATTACTAAGTATTCGAAAGTAATACAAGCAAGGCAGGCAGTCTGTTTCCAGTCGAAAATCCTTTATTAAGTCATTAATAAATCCTTAAACCATTCATAATGAACACCTATTCACTAGTCCAGAGGGCATCAAAGACAAATGGAAGGACTACTTCCAGCTGCTTCTGAATGAAGAAACTCTCAAAAAAATCTGAACTGCCTTATTCACAACTTGTGGTAACTGGGGAATAAAAACCCACCATAGAAGTACGAACAGCACTAAGGAAAATGAAGACAAGGAAACGAGCAGGCAGAAACAATGTCACGGCAGATGTGATTATGTTGGGTGAGGAACAGGAGAAATGGCTCCTGAAGATCCTTATTATGGTATGGAGAGAAAGACAAATACCTGGAGAATAATCATTCTATTGCCAGTGTGCAAGATGAAACTGTTGTTCTGCCTATGTAACTTGTAGAGATCCTGTAGTGAGTGCCTCTATCACTTAAGTAGGTCTGTAGTTGCATACATGATCATTGCAAATATCTCTTTCACTTGTGTTTCATTGAGTCTGTAGTTTCTTTTTCACTTTTTTCACTTCTTCTACATCTATAATTGGTACATTGACTTGCTCTTTGTTTCCTATCCATTTGTGTCAGTCAAGTGCTTATTTATTTTCTTTGTCAGACCTGTCAAATCCATTTCCTTATTTAAATTTTCATTCTCTAGGTACCTTATGTTTCCTGCTCCCTCCTTTTATGCTTCATAAAATTACAATGATGCCTCACCACACCTATAAGAACCTGTCTTTTTATTCTAAGAACTTCCCTATTCAGTGATGCATTGCAGTTCCTGTAATGTTTCCTTTTACATGCTCCCCCCCCCCAAGCCCAGTTCTCCTTTCCCATCAATCCACTCATAGTGGATTCTTATGTTGGCCATTGTTTTTTTTTTTTTTGCACTACATGCACCTAGCACCTCCACCGCACTATTTTTCCAGCTGTGAGATACTGTGCAGTTGGGCCACAGTTCATATCTTGCTTTGCCTTCCTTTCTTTACAGCATAGCAGTATACTGTGCTTCCTTACTGCACACACAATTCTTGCCCTGCTCACTTTGGTTGATTTGTGAGTTCCTCTGTTACATATTCACTTGATGCTTTTGGCTATTTGCAGTCATTTATAGGTTGGCAATGTGTTCCTTTTCTGCATGGCACCATCTGGAGTGTTCCACAGACTTTTGGAACTCAGCCAGCACTCAACAAAAGAAATGTACAAAAACAACAAAAGACATGTAGACAGGACTTGCAAATTGTTATGACCCCTCCAATATCCAAGCTAGGGTAAAGAGTAAATCCACTGCTCCATGGCCAAGATAGAACATGCATTGGTTCTCCTGAATCTAAGGCTCATCGATCAGATGAAGTCTCCACTCCCAATCCTTGGCATAGGCTGTGCCAGGGAGGCTGAACACTGACCCCACTATGATCAGGGCACACCCTCCTATTCCTCTTGTGAAAATGAAGATTACGCTGGCACTGGTAACACAGAAGGATGCAGCACTGACTATGGACCAAGCAACTCAAATTCAACTAGTTGGTCAGGTGCTTGATGTCTCAGGTGGTGGAGGATGGACATTCTCACCCTTGGTGGAAGGACTACGTGTGCCCATGGGGTTTTGTTTGTGAAGACTGGGGAAATACCATGTAGCACCTCCTGTGGGTGGTGGAGCTACCTACTGAAATCACCTTCTTGTGGAAGTGAGGGGTGGTATAGCACAGTCATTTACTGCATGTCCCACCCACAGGTTGTCACAGGGTAAACACAGTGGGGGGTGAGGCTTATTTTTATTTATTTATTTTATTTTGTTAACAGGGTAGATGGACTGGCCAGAAGATCCTTTCCAGTCATGACCTGAGTGCAAATGCACAGTTACACTGTTAGTCATTCAGTTACACTTTCAGAGTTATTCAGATACAGGAAATCTTAGATATAAAAAACACTTTCTAAACAATAAGTCAGTTCACTTATTCTTGTATGTTATATAGTATAATAAGCACAGCTATTTCCATATTTGCAGAAAAAGAATTTCTCTTTTAGTGGGGGATTAGGTCATGATGTATCTAAAGGAGGGGTTAAAAGGAGTGCTTGACAGACAGATATATGAGGTGCAGTAGAAATTACCCCTTGTCTAGAATGTAAAGGCTGCCAGCCTAGCTAGATAGGATTTTGTAGATAATTCTGTCATTTGTAAATATTAATGTAAGCCACATGCTTGTTCTCTTAAATGTAAAAAAAAAATTATGGTAAATGCTGAACTTCAAAAATGTAACTGCATTGTACTCTGCTGGAGGAAAGCTGATAGGCCAAGCATTCTATAATTGTTTGATTTCAAAACTTGGAGCCGGGATGTCTGAATGAAGGAATTCTTCCTATTGTTTTGAGACCAGAGTTAACGGCTAGAATTTACATGTATAATGTCTGTTATTGCTCTGGCTTCCTGACCAGGTTAAGACCAAAAGGGCTGTTACAATCTGAGTTTCTGTTAGCATGGGAAACAGAGAATAATGATGTAATCTGAAATGAGTCAGTGGTACTATGTTATCAATTTAACAACAGAGAGAGAGAATCAGAGCAATTTGCATTTGTTTTCAGAACTGACAACATCACTAGCACTGCCTTGCTCTATATGTAAGTTTATTTTAGAACTGTGTTTGGTCTTAGATATAGGTAGGAAATAGTAAGTCTAGTCCAGCTGTTTTCTGTATTGATGTCAGAACTTTTCTACTGAATTATTTTAAGCATTTCTCTATGATTTCTGAACTCTTGACTAGCACTGTGTAGTAAGAAGTATTGTCTTGCGTTCTTATTATTTATTATTAAATATTTTTAAACCTTTCAACTGTGGCTGTTTTATGTAGAGATAATTTAAGCTCTAGAGTACAGTGCATGTATATAGTGATATTGTCCAAGCCACTCCAAATAAGCCTTGCTGTTCGTCACACTTACCATTTAGATAATAATATTGCACAGTAATAATTGGACACCCTTTGATAAGGGCCTTAGTAGCTGATATTAGTAGTTGGTGGCAAGTGGTACTACCGTATAGTCTGGGCAGAAGGGAGAACCTGTGCCAGCCTTCCCCCGGAGTGTCAGTGTATTTGTATATAACTCATATCTCAAAGTGTGCGTGTGTGTGTGTGTGTGTCAGCTACTTGGGCAGGGACACAAAGTACTGGTTGGACAGAGAGGGTGCTGGAGGTTTTAACTTGACTACTAGGCTGAGATCTGGACCCTATAGCTGTGCCAGTGGGGAGTATTACTGGGGATCTTGAAAGAAAGGGAGAAACCAGCCCCAGACTGTCTGTGTATTTTTTATCCTTCCCAATGTGGACGCCCCTCACTGGTGTTAGTGGTGAGGATTGAGGCTCCTTGATTGTTGGGCCGGTGCATGAGTATCACATAGAAAACATGTACAATTATATGTTGTTTTGAGTTGCTCTTCTAACTTTTTACTGAAAAGACAATAATCTATAACCTGTTTGAGGTCTGTGGGAAGATGGTTCCAGTTAGGAGGGATAATTTTGCTGAAACTTTTTTCTCCAGATGTGAGTCTAAAAAGGGGTCTGATTGGTGCTAATGCATCATTGTTATGACTTCAGAGAATGCATAGAGAGGATTTAGTGTATTCTTTGCTCCTTAGGGATGGGCTGAAGTTATTATTCAGGATTTTAAATGTAAATGAGGAAAGTAGAAGGATGTATCATGCTGTGACTGAAAACCATTTGTCCTTCTGTAATGTAACAAAGTGATGTTCTAGCTAGGGGGAAGTTAATAAATCTATAAATGGAATTTATGGCTTTTTGACTTTTGCTGGTATTGTGGGCATAGTGATGGTAGATGACAGGTAGTATACATTCTAGGCAAGGTGATATTTTAGAAAAGGCCTGTTTAGTTCCTTGGTAAAGTAATTGAGTGATGGAGTAAGTGGCTTTGAGCTGGATGGAAACTTTAATAACTTCTAGGTCAAACGGGGGTTTAAATATAATTGGTCTTAAATAAGCCAAGGTATTTCTACTTCTTTATTGTGGAAATGTGTTCACCATTTGGAGTTCTTATTTGTAGTTGGTGTGGAGGGAGGGGGGCTGAGCAAAGTTTTCGTGTACCAAAAAAACATGAAGGCTGTTTTGCAGGCATTCATACATATGCATAGTAAACTCTCAGTTAACAGGAACTCAAGCAACCAGAACTCTCAAGCAACCAGAAAAAAAAAATCAAAGAAATACAGTACAGTATGAACAATTCAATTTTTCATGTGTTGCACTTTCTGATTTCCCCCTGCAGAAACATACCTTATATTTTCAGAATTTTAGAGTTTTAAAAAGGAAGATATAAATAAATTCCCTCTCTCCCCAACCTGAGAACAAGTCAAACCAAACAAATCAATCACTAAAATGTCAACACTCACTCCATACTCACTCAATTTGCATCAGATAGCACATCCTTTCTCTGATCTCTGACAAACACACACACACACACACACACACACACACACACACACACACACACACACACACACACACACACACACACACACACAGACAGTCTCTTCAGCTTTCATACATGCATGCACTCACTCTTTCTCTCTTCAATCTCTCACACACACTCTTCAGCTTTCATACATCTCTCCGATCTCACACACAGTCACTTCTGCTTTCATACATGCATTCACTCTCTCTCTCTCGCTCTCTCTCTCTCTATTCAATTCATTTAATTTGAATCCACTCAGCTTGCCACTGAAAATCATTCTGCATGCCATGCTTTCTAGTGGAAATATAAGTTTAAAATATTATTATTCCAGCCAGTTTTTTAATTACTGTATTTCAATATCAAAATCAAATCAATACAGCATTTATGGTATGGCATGGTATAGTATAGGTACAGTACTTGTCAGGTCTATTTTTAATAGTAACTCTCAAGCAACCAGAAAGTACACTTATCCAACATCTATCAATCCCCATGGGTGCTAGTTAACTGAGAGTTTACTGTACATACATACGTACAAATATTTTAAGCACAGGCATTAATGCCTTTCTAGCCCGGCAATATACTAAAACACTTGCTCCCATAATAAGTGCCCAGGCTGTACTTAAAAATATCTAAACTAGTACTTGCTTTAATGTAATTTGGTAGTCTGTTCCATGCATCAGCTGCTCTCTCAGAGGACCAGTTACTACACTTCGCATTCCTATAAAATCTTCTACATAGGTTGTCTGATGATTCTCTGGTACTGTTTGATAACCCCAAACATTCCCAGAGGTAGTTGTCTCTAAATGCCTTAGATTACATGTTCACATCCATGGATGCCCTTTGTATATTTCTGCTGTACTCTTTCCAATCTACTCCTGCTTGTGTTCTTTACATATTGTTGTTCCATGCACAGGTTCGGGTCTAATATAACTAACAAACAATGACTTCTTCATTTCTGATTTCCTAGACTTTATAAATCTTTTGATGCAACCTATAGTTCTTTATCTATCATTAACCAACTGCTTTATATGATTAGAAAACATTTAAAGCTGGATCTCTCTACCTCTTAGAGCAAGAAATCTGGACAAAGCCATAAATAAAAGTGGACAGAGGTCCAAAAATAGGGACAATTTTTGAATATCACTCCTACAATCTTATAAAGTTGTTAGAATAACAGGTTTTGCATTAACATGCATTTTCTGAAGGGTATGAAGTCTGAAGGTCAAATGTCAGTTATTATGTTCTAACTTCAGTCTTTAACGATTTGCCACTAATTTGCCAGAAAACCACAATTTTATGAAAAACAAACCAAAAATATGAAGAAAAATCTGGACATTCTGGGAAAATCTGTTCAGTTGAGAGGTATGATTCTACCCATATACCCAGGTCCTTAAATGACTCTACAGTTTCAATTACTGTGTGCTGTATTAAATATTCACCTTTTAGTTTGTCTCCCAAATCCCATAAAATTAGCTTTTGACACATTTATCAGCATGTTATTCTCCTGTACATAAATGGTCAATTTATTCAAGTTATTTTGCAGACATGCCTCACCTGTAACACATATAATCAGTTTACCCAATTTCAGATCATCTGCATATAGACTGTAGAACACCTCAGACGAAAAAGTTAGGTCTGAAAGATACAATCTAAACAAGTAAGGGTCTAGGGTAGAGCCCTGTGGGACACCCTGACTGTAACCAAGAATTGCACCTGTCCAATTGCTTTATGATACTTGTCATATCCTATTTGTAAGCCATGCAGCTATCCATTCAGACTTAATTTGGTCTAACAAGCCAACTGCAAAGGGAGGAGAAGTCTGTTTGAAGTGAAGTTTGGAGAGATATTGAGGGGCTGTTTCTTTGAAGGATGATGTTATCAGCATACAAAGATATGTTGTCATTATGGATGTTGTTGGTTATGTAATTAATAAATAATGAAATAATATGGGGCCTTTGGTGGAGCCCTGAGGGACTCTAGCCAAGAAGGTACCCATGTCTTTACATAAGTTATCTGACTCAACTAGAAAGACTCTATCTAACAAATAGTTTTATAGCCAGGTGAGAGGGTTTGACCTAAATCCAGGTTAAAAATTACAATGGTAGGTTTATACTTTCAAATGTTCTGCAGAGATGTTTGAACATTACCCTAGTAACACAGCCCTCTTTCATAAAAGAGAAGATTTTATTGGTAACACTGTAGAACACTATAAAAGTATTGTGACGACTTCTAAATCTGTGTTGTGAATCTGTTAGGAGACCATAGGATTATAGGATCATAGGAGGTTACTAGGCTAATTGCCCTGGGGCCCTTACAAGCCTAGCCAAGAGTTTATCCCCCAAAAGAAACCTCAGTCAGCACATGTCACCCCTGTCAATGAGGGACACAGGTGGAACCCCTGGGACAAATTTGTGGTTTCCCATCCACTCATCAAGGTTGCACTTGAAGAGGGTCAATGAGGTGCTCTGTTTGATGTGTATGGGAAGTCTGTTCCAGAGATGGGGCAACCTCTGGGAGACAAACCTGCCTCTCCATCAGGTTTTGTTAATGTTGCATATTAGATTCAGGCCTTTTGAGCGGGTAGTGCATGAATAGTTAGACTTAAGGATATGCAGAATCTCTAGTAGGGCAGGGTCCAAGATAGCCTTGTAGGCAAGACACAGATCACCCCTGAGGAATCTGTATGATACAGAGTATAGTGATAGTGATTTGAGCCTATCTGCATAGAACAGGTGTTGGAGGCCATAGATTCTCTTTGTGAGGTATTTCAGTGGCCTTTCCAGTTCCATAACTTAAAGGGACAAAAACCTAAACCATGCATGATGGCTACTCCCGGCTGACCCTCACACTGTCGAAAGGGAGCAAATAGGCTAATTTTCCAGGAGGGGATAGTTATCAGCAGGGGGAGATGTCCACCCCAAAAATGAAAAGCAAATGGGCACCATAATCCCAGTTTGATAATCCAGAGGTACTGTAACTGCCTTCTACCTAGCACTGAAAAGGAGTGTTAACCACAATACTCCAACAACATCCAGTGCTTTGGGCATTTCTTTTTTTTTTGTAAATATCTTTATTGAATTATCAGTTGTAACACAGACAAATGTACATTTTATATAAAAGTAAACAAACTGTATTAACAAGTTCACATTTATAAACAGTCTATCATTACATAAATTGTTCATTTCCTGTCTTTTCTTAAACCTATTTCATCCTTCTAAAACATTTTCTGCAAGTATTCTTCTCACGGTTTCCTTTTTTTTTCAAGCTATTTACTCCTACCCTTTTTTAAATGATGTTTGGAACAGACAAATTTGTCATGGGACATCTTTAGTGGGGAGATGGGGTAGATGAGTAGATAAGGGAAGGTTGGGGTTGGAAAGGGTAGACAGAAAAGGCAAGCTCTATAAATGCAGTTAGGAAAAGGAAGAGTTAAATGGGAGAAGGGAGGAATTGAGGTAGGGATGGGGGGGGGTCTTAGGGGTTTTGAGTACTAAGAACTGCCTTGGGGCACACATTTTGGTGTGATTTTGTTGCCCACCCATCCCTCCCATGGTTGTTGAGTAGTTATGGTGATTTTAGTTGGGAGAGGTGCATGGGTGGAGAAGAGGGATAAGCTTGTCCCTCTTCTGTTCCCCCTCTGGTGTACACTTTTGGAGGGGGGAAGCCTGGAGTTGTGGAAGTGAGTGGTTGGACACTGCTTTCACCTGGTGGTTTGGATGGAAATGAGGTTTTGGGATGAAGATGAGTGGTTGAACGCTGCCTGAACTGTAAGAATAAGCGAGCGAGTGGAGGATGCTGCTTATTTGGCAAGGGTGAGTGGTGCTATGCTGCCCTTATGGATGGTCATGTGATGTTTTGATGATGTGCAAAGAAATGAAGTTATGATTAATAAAGTTATGATGCATATGTTTTCTTATGTTTGAATCAATAAAGGTCGTCAAAGGTCTTTTGGAGTTCTGTTTCTTTATTAAATTGGAATGTGAAAAAGATCCCACTTCCTGTTCTTTTAGCTCTGTTACAATTTTCATTACTTCAAGTATGGTTGGTTTAGACTTTGATTTCCATTTTCTAGTAAGTGCTTTTTAAGCAGCCAGTGGAATTAAACTTAACAAGGCCCTAATATGCCTGGGCAATTCAGACCCTATATTTCAGCTCAAAAAATATTATTTCCTTAGTTACACTCATTTGCTTGCCCAGTACTCCTGGCAGAGTAGGGAATTTGTAAAGTCTGCCAACTTATTGCACTTTGAAAACATATCCTCCTAGATACATCTCCAATATCTACCTGAGGAAAATTATTTGGACTCTGTTTGGGGTATAAAAGTATCTATGCAAACACTTCCAAGCAAAAATCCTAAATCTTCTTGACTTTTTTTCATCATCCAGCTTCATCCAGTAAATACGTGCCCCCCCACCTATTCTGTGCACCCCTAATTGTAGATATCCCTATTGGCAGAATCTCCTTTCTCCTTTCCCATGTTGGCTTAGTTATTAGTATTGTTGTTATTCTCCTTGAGGATCTAAATCCAAAATCCCAGTCTCTTCCTTATTTCCACTTTGAGTTATAGCTTTCTGCTTGTGTTATATATAATAGGCTTAACTGTGTAGCTCTAAAATATCCCTTCAAATCAGGTAATTCTAAACCCTTTTGCTCTATTGGAAGAATCAACTTATCAAACTTGACTCTTGTCCTGTTCCTCTCTCAGATAAAATCCTACAGCTCTTTATTAATTACTATTCACAACTTCTCCTGTGGTTGATAAAAATATGTTTGACCTGTGTATATATCTAAAGGGACTAAAAACATTTTTACTGTTTGTAGCCTACTATCCATAGCCATAGGCAAGAGCTTCCAGGTTCTCATTTTTTGTATTATCTTTTGTTTAGTTTATTTCCACATATCCTTATCTGCCATAACAGTGTCCTTTTTAATCTATGCTTTTGTCCCTATAAATATGGGTATTACTGAACCAATTCATGTGTGGGCACATTATTTGCAGATATAGTCTTTGTTTTATCTTCATTAATCTTATATCCAGAAAGAAAACTAGTGCCATCAGTAGTTCTGGTCAAATTCCATTCATTCCTACAGCTTTGTCACTGGGGAGCTATTACTCTCACGTTGATTTCAAGTAGAGAAATGGATCCAATCTTACCAACTGCTTGTGGCATTACCTCCTCCATGGAGGACATTCCCACTATATTTAGGAGTTACTTAAAGTATTGCTTCCATCTCCAACAATTAGGGTTGCCAACTTTTCATGTCAAAAAGTCTGGACAAGTACGTGAAAGCAAAATGCGTGTAATTGTGGTATCCAACATACACAATTTTGCTTAATAATATTTAGTTGAATAGAGATGATCAAGCAATTATGATTAAGTAATGTTTTACAATATCTATGCTACTGTATTGCACAATATTTTGCCAAATATAATGTTTGAACTAATTTTTTCAAATAACCACATAACTACCCACCAGCTATATTCTAAAACAAAAAATAAAAAAATTCTCCCCTGGCACCAGTATGATGACTAAAATGTATTCCTAAAATTATTTCAACAAAATCAGAGTAAAAGTTAAACATCTGCCAAGATAGGACAGTTATAACTAAAAAGAAAGTTTTTTTTTTAAACCTGCATTTTCCACAGAACAAGAAGTTTGCAGCTATGGTTGACATGAAGGGTGGAAACGCTTGAGGGGAAAATTGAAACACTGCATGCCACCAGAAAGCCAAATCATCTGCTGTCTTAAACATCATAACTCCATAAATCATCTATAATTAAAGTCATAATAAACCTTGCATACATAAAAAATTGTCCAGAACAAAGTAATTTCACATCAAAAAATGTGCACAGCTCTCAAACTCCCATCTCCAAAGTGTATAGTACTACAAACCATACCTCTCAACCTCTTAAGAGCAAGAAATCTGGACAAAACCATAGATGATGGGGGGCATAAAGGCCCATAAATAAGGACACTTTAAAATATTGGTTTTACAAACTTAGAAAATAGACTAGAATAACAGGTTTTGTATTAGCATGAATTTTCTGAAGGATATAAAGTCAAACTCAAACGTATGCCATTATTTTTTCATAAGGCAAGAATTTTTTAAAGCTGCTTGTATCTCTAAATAACTGGATCAATAACATTGAAATTGAACTTCTTTCAGACACAGTGTTCTTGCTTTTAAAGGCTATTTACTATAATATTTACTGATCTGAGGTTGTGCACTACACTTCAAATGGACAAAACCATAAATAATAAGGGTCAAATGTTCAGGTAGTCTTTTCAAATATTGGTTTTACTAACTTGTAAAGTTGACAAAATAAAAGGATTGATTTACCACACACACACTTTCTGAAGTAAAAGAAACAATTATCTGTTATGCATAAACTTCTTATAAACAGCAAATAAAAAAAGAAAGATGGTGCAAAACATTCTATCACTGTCAAGAGAATTTTAGAGATACATAAACAAAGACAGCTAATCTCTTCCAGCATGTCCATTTCCTAATGCCAATACTGCAATTACTAATTAACAAATCTAAATTTCCCAACCCACTTTACAAGCTGGACTACCTATAACCTAGGAATGCAAATCTCTCATTGACTTAACTCTTATGACATTCCATCGTGCTTGATAATGCTGGTAATCTTTACTTGCTCTCTAAGGATCACACAGACCAGCAGCATTAGGTCAGTAGCTAGAAAGAAAAATGGAAGCAGCATCATTACATAGAATAACTTACACTTCAAAAGTTAATAAACTCCACAATCCTGTAAAGTAGTGGCACGGACATTGAACTCCACTGTCATAAATCATTTCTCTTCTTCACATAACTGGCAAGTATCCATAAGAATGCATTTAATTGCAATATATTTCTCCTCTAACAAATAATAAACTCCTGCCAAAGTTACTCTTCTTTCATCTAAACTTACGCTATGCATTCCCCTATAGTATGTCACTGTCTGTCGTGTCCCTATTCTCACTAGGTGCATCTCTTAAAATGTGTGTGTAGTATGCCAGTGCTTGTGTATCTGACCCAATTGCTTTCCAGATCAAAAAAACGCAACCTGCAACTGGTCAAAATGTGCTGCAACCAACTTTGATTTTATTTTTTCTGGACAATACACTGTCCAGAAAAGGCAGTCAGTGTTTTTCTGGACAGTATCCCTTAATTCTGGACAGTCCAGAAGAATTATGGACAGTTGGCAACCCTACCAACAATGTCCCCAGATGAGGTAAGTATATTTTCATCTCAGCTGAGGTCACCCTGGGCAACATATTCCATTCTCTAAACAGCCGGATGGTTTGTCAGAACCTCATTGAGACCATCATAATGCCAATCTCCATGTCCTCACCAAATTCTTCCCACACCTAGGCTTTTCCTTCAGTGTCTGCCACAACTGCTGCCTTCTTGGCCTATTGGTATCTATTGGTCAGATATGGACAGCCCTTCACTAAATTGCACAAAAGATTTTTTATTTAACTTGACAGCTTAGCTCACCACTGGTGTCCATATGACAGTCTTACGGATACCATCATGACAAGCCCAGACCACACTTTAGCCATAGCTTTGACTTCTTTGGTCTTCAACGTGGTTATTTCAGACTCGATTTCCTCAACTTCCAATGTGATATGTGAGACGTTCTTCTGGAGGTGGAAGTTGAACTCAACACACACAGAAGCAGCTGCTAGATGCTTCCATGACAGCCTTACTATACCCTTAAAATTCAGGTTACAGTTGCTCCTTATGTTTGAGAGTAGGATTATAATCTAATAATGTTTTGTAGATAATTGTAATTAACATTCTCTGAAAATAATTTAATAAAGACTCAAGCTTTTTGTAGATACAAACATTTATATAGATGGAATAAAAATAGCTAAAACACTCAGTAGTTTAGGTACAATCACTGCAAGTGTCAGTAGTAAAAGTGTTAAGGCTATAATTTTTCTTAAGTATCTTGTCTTTGAAAATCTATCCATAATATATCAGGTAGGTGTACTTATATGTCAAACAAAATGATGTTTTTCTGTCCTGATAGCATAGGTATTTGACATCTTGTTACATTTAGTGATGCATCCATGCTGCTCCATAAGCTAAGCTACACATAGTTTGAAAAGAAAGAAAATAATGCGAGTAGGAGAATAAAAGTACACTTGTCAGATTCATTCCTGATAAGCTGACAGTGATATCAGGAACATCTCATGCATGTTCTAAAGTTGCAGAGAAGGTAATAAAAACACGGGTCTAAAAATTAATCTCTTTCTGTCTAGCATCAGTGACAAAAATCACTTTATTTATGATACAGCTATTAAATGTTGCCACATATTGAATCAGACCTCTCACATTTACCTTTGTAAACAGTATGCGACTGAAACAAACTGCTGCTTTGTAAATGTCAGTGTTTCCTCCCACCTGCTGTCCTGCCCATTAAGATGTGAGATAATCAGAAAAGTGAAGCTTTTGCAATGCGATTTATTTATCTGCTAGAACCGCAGCATGAACTCTTTGTTCTCTGGTGCAGTACAGTCACAAGAGGGAACACAGATATTAAATTGTGAGTGAGTCACTTAAATCTTTGTCAATCATAGCTCTATTGCAAATGTATGCAGAATATGATCTCAATTTATTTTTTGTTTAGAAAGTGAACCTGCCCTGCATGAGTGTGTGCGCGTGTGTGTGTGCATGTGTGTGTGTGTGTGTATGTGTTTGTGTGAGAGTATGCATGTGTGTGACCATGTGCATGCATGCGTGTGTGTGTGTGAGCATGTGCATGCATGCGAGTGTGTGTGTGTGTGTGTGTATGGTGTGTGTGAGTGTGTGACTGTGTGCATGTGTGTGTGTGTTTGTGTGAGAGTATGCATGTGTGTGACCATGTGCATGCATGTGTGTGTGTGTGTGTGTGTGTGTGTGTGTGTGTGTGTGTGTGTGTGTGAGCATGTGTGTGTGTGTGTGTGTGTGTGTGTGTGTGTGTGTGTGTGTGTGTGTGTGTGTGTGTGTGTGTGTGTGTATATGTGTGTATGTGAGAGTATGGACTTGTGTGAGCATGTGCATGCATCCGAGTGTGTGTGTATGTGTGTGTGTGTGTGTGTGTGTGTGTGTGTGTGTGTGTGTGTGTGTGTGTGTGTATGCGTGCATGTGTGTATGTCCATGTATATGCATGCATGCATGTGTGTGAGTGCATATGTGAGCATATGTGCACGTGTCTGTGTGCTTGTGTGTATGAGTGCATTATGTGAGTGCATGTGTGTGTATGTGTGTGAGTCCCTATCAGTTGACTGAGTTTTCAGAAATTCGAAATTCATATGGTCAAAAGCATATGATCAAGTTTTTGAAAACTCAAAGCTTTGTAATGGAGATCGGGGTACAGTGTTGATCGGGAAATGTACCCTTTTCCTCACAGTAGTGCGATCTCGGAGTTGGTATATATAATTTGCAGGGGATGTGGGGGGGCAGGGGGGCTTGTCCCTCTGCAAAAACATAAAAAAGGTAGATTTTTGTGGGGGGGTTTTGATGTTTGAGTTTTTGGAAACTCTATCATATAGTCTCGATCATATGAATTTCGAGTTTCTGAAAACCTGATCATCTCACATAGACCCATGTGAGTGTGTGTGTGTGTGTGTGTGTGTGTGTGTGTGTGTGTGTGTGTGTGTGTGTGTGTGTGTGTGTGTGTGTCTGTGTGTGTGTAATGGAAAAAAGGTTATTATGAGTTACTTGTCTTTTATCATTGATCACATGTTTCAGGGAAATGATGTTCCAAAACAGCAACTGCTAGTCAGTACCAGCTTTATAAATCAAACAACTATTGATCCATATGAATGAAAGGACCAGTCAGTGGCATACATTTTATTGTTTAGAGTGTTAGACTGGGGATGATGATCTCTTGCGAATATCTGCACTTCATTTTCTACTGGAAGTCCAACCTGTGTCTTAGAATGTATGTCTCTCTACTGGGCATGCAAAAGAGGAGGGAAAAAGGTTTAGGCTCATGTTTTACACTTGCCCAGTATTATTTACTAGTACTGTTAACAGCTAACATTCACTTATCTGGTGTACACAGGCTTACAGTTAATGCAATGACTGCATCTTATTTATCAATGTTTCTATTACTGTTTACTCAGAACATATACTTGAGATATGAGAAGGGGCAGAGCCTGAATGGCTAACTGAAAGAGCAGTATTTTAGAGCTCCATATAACTAGTTAAATAAGACAGGAAAAAATATTCTTTTTTTGGAACTTACGTATTATCGCAACCATATTTGTAGCCCCATGTACTTCCTGATGTTATCGGCAACCGACTTTATAGTGAAGTAAAAAGGGGTGTGTGAAGTCCCAAACAGCTTTGCATCAACTTGTTTCTGAAAGAGGAACTGCAATAATGGGCAAATTCCTCTTCCCTGGTAGCGTCGTTTACCACCCTAACTTCATGCAAAACGAAATGAACAGGGAATAACAAGCAATGCAACTGTTAGTACTGCAAGAAGC
The DNA here is from genome assembly GCF_019279795.1 of Protopterus annectens. Lineage (NCBI taxonomy): Eukaryota > Metazoa > Chordata > Ceratodontiformes > Protopteridae > Protopterus > Protopterus annectens. The sequence continues at coordinate 1,350,827,896 of NC_056725.1, forward strand.
CCTGATTCTTCCACAGTTCAATCTAATTATTGTGTTTAGTGTTAATACTCATGTACGGAAAGCGATTACCAGCCAAATACAAACCATTCAAAGGCATACTCTGTGATGAGCCAAACCATGTTAAGCAGGCTTGCAGTGCTATACATAACCAAATACTAAAATTTAAAAAGAACATAACACTGCCAGTCCAAAAAATTACCAATTGCACAGCTATACATGACAACACACAACTTAAAAAGAACACATGACTGCACATCCAAAAAAGTAACCAGTTGCACCCCTTACTTCAGCCCTGTACAAATGTACATGTGAAAAAGCACCTTAATCAGAAGCCTGAATAGCTGCTGTGAGTGGCAAGCTGCTACTGTATGCCTTAACGAATTTTTCCATTCAGTCACGGCGCTAAATGAAGGTACCCAGGAAGACAAATTTTCTCGTTACTCCTGGTCCTGTTTCAGAACAATGGGATAAAAAAGCAATTTGAAGTTTACACATTCCATTTCACTGTAACATCAAGTAGTTTTGGTATGACTTTACCAGTTAGGGTGACTTCCAAATGTGGTTGCGATAATACGTAAGTACCCTTTTTTTTCTTCAAAGTTTAAAATCTTATAGATAAAGGTCTAATTTACATAATTAGAAACTTTGGTGAAGTTTTACAAATAATTTCCTGTCAAAAAGCTTGGAGATATATTCACTTGTTAAAATGAGCAACTCAAAGAATTCTTACCAGGATGCTGCCTTAAAGAAGGAACTACAGCAGATGGCATCTACCCTGCAGGAGTTGTCTTTGAAGATGGATGATTTTTAAAGAGAACCTGGAAAATCTTAAAACAAGCAGTCAAAAACAGGCGGACACCCTCCAGGAAATGCTACAACACCAGACAAGGATAACAGGAATAGAGGTTTCTCTAAATGACTTAGAAAGCAGACTTAAGGAAGAGGAAACACGGAAAGAACTGCTTCTTAAACAAAACACTTGGTTGGTTAATAAAGTAGATGACTTGGAAAATAGGGAGAGGAGAAATAACATCAGGATTTTCGGATTACCTGAAAACACAGAAGGTGAGGATATTATTTTCTTTTTATCAAGCTGGATCCCTGACTTTTTAAATTTAAAAGAAGGACTTTCCTTTGGCATTGAAAGGGTGCACAGAGCTCTTGGGAAACCTGCCACTAACTCAAATTCTCCTCCTAGGTCAATAATTATCAAATTTCTTTCATACTTGGACAAGGAACTGATTTTAAGATCTGCTTGGAGGAAGGCACCTGTAAAATATAAACAGAGCCTGATAAGATTTGATAACGACTGTTTATCTAGAATAATGGAACAAAGGAGAAAAGTGTGGCCAATGATAAAGTTTCTGAAACAAAATAACATCAAGGCACAACTTGCATATCCAGCTAAGATAAGAATACTGTATGCCAATGAGATGAGGACTTTTATTGACTTAGTGGAAGCCTCTTCATTTATTAAAACTAATAATGTGATTACTTTACCAGAAGATATGGATTGGATGTCACCTTCTCTCAAGAGAACAAAAGAAACAAATGTCTGGACAGATGTCAAAAAGAAGAAGCAAAAGACTGATACTGTTACAGGCAAATCTCTCAAAGCATCTACTATGATATGAATTGTTTTAACGTTACTTTAAAGGACCAATTTTACTGCTTGGAATTTTAAAACAAAGGTAAGTAACTACTGGAATCTTTATGTATATTTTTTGAAAATAGATGACACGAGAGTTTTCACATTACCTCAGGTATGTAAAACATGGTACTTTTCTTTCACAGAAGCAGGGTTATATAGCACATAAAATATTTATACTGTAAATCAACATACATAGTATATGTGTATTTTCTCTTAATTTTCTCTTTTCTTTCTCTCTTCTCATTATTTTAACTGCATCTTGGTCTCCCTTTCTAAATTCTCTCCTATTTACTATACTAATATAGTCTGCATATATTTAATAACTCACTATCTATACATAGATAAATAATAGTATAAAATAATCTAGTTTTAAGGTAGACTAATTGGAATAGTGAACTTAATTAATTGTTATTACAATATTTATTAGATTAATGATAGTCACTGTTAATGCTTATTGGGATTGGGGACATGTTCGTGATTAACTCTGAAATGTTCCATTCATGTACATATGTCCTTTGAATTATTTCCTTTTAGTATTCACAAATATATATATATGTATATGTAAAAAAGGAGGGAAAAATGTACTGATGGTCAAGAGAAGTGAAGTTTTCTTCACATTCTATTTGTGTTGCCATAGCAACAGTAAACAATTGCTGCAGTTTCTAAGGACACTGTGAATCTGCGAAGTGCATTTAGCCTCACAGATATCAAATAATAAGAAAAAGTAATGTTTGGTTATTAAAATGAAAAACAACCTAAACAAGGTAAAATAAATACATAATAGGACTATTTGTATATATTTTATGATTTATCCTCATAGGATTACATAGTCTTGGAAACACAACTGAAATGTTCCCAAACTACATGCGCACTGAAATGTAGCTGCTTGATTAAAAAGTATTACTCATTTTAACATGCTGATTCTACAAGCTGTCTGCACTGTAAAAGTTACATTTTATATGTTACTTGAAACAGACAGTCTCTAGAGCACATGAAAAGATACATATTACTTTTTGCAAAATGTTATTTTTGCAGTTACCTCACACTCTGTACAAACTCACTTGGCAACTGATAGCTATTCATTTAAAATATCAGTTTAAATATTAAATGTGCCCTTGAAATGCTATTGACATTTTGACAAAATATAATGTGAACTGTAAAATGAATGACTTGAAAGAAGTGACAAGTAATGCATAGATTTCAAAGACAGTTCTTGACACTACAGTAAAAGTAAAAATGTATATTCACAAGGAAGTACTGAAATGTTTTAGTCTTCCAGTTAAAATAGCTTACTGTCAACATTTTGCGATATCAGAAAGTTTTAAGAGCTAGGAAATTACTAATCTGAAGTAGCTAACTTCATTTGTGCAGCAACCTGTGGGTATCGGATCCGACTTCGGATCCGAGCCGGCAGTTTTCAACAGCTTAGATCTGAGCTCCTAGCTTCTCCCCCTACCCATAAACCCCTGCCAACCCTGACTGACCTCAAATATAGTTTGCCGTGCTTGTTGTCAGCAGCTGGATTCTCGAGCTCCATCGTTAGCGAATTTCTGTGAGAGAAAAATAGAAAATTTTTTACTTTTTTTCTGTACTTTTGGTGTGAGTACCGTGTGTTAGGTCCGTACCTGTTTCCCTTAGCTTAAATCTTCTTTAGTTTATATATTTTCCCTCCCTCTCCCTCGCTGGTTTGTTAGGGTCTGTGTGTGTGTGTTGGGGCCTAGCGTGTGTGTTTCTTTAGTTTAAAAATGTCTGAGGCCCCAAAACCTATCTTTTTGAAGTGCACCGAGTGTGGCAATAAGCTTTCACCGGCTGATGGCCACACTCGGTGTGTTCTGTGCCTTGGGGTTGGACACCTTTCCTCTGGGTGTACCATCTGCATGGCGTTCAACCCCAAGGCACTCAAGGACCGGAAATCCAAGCTGATCCTGGTGGGTCTCTTGCCCCCAGATTCGGCTTCGGCCTCCGGTCCTACTGCTACCTCCAGCGGCTCGGGCGGCCACTCCTGCCTCTCTCCCCCGGCCGGGACTCAACCTCCCACTGTAGGCCCGGAGGAGAGGGAGGCCAGGAAAGACAAGAGGAGGGAGAGGCACCACAAGCGGAGGGCCGAGGCCTCTGCTTCGGCTCCCCCGGCTAAGCGGTCTTCTCCCTCCAGGGCTTCCCGGTCTCCTCCTTCTCGGATCCAGTCCCCCTGTTTTTCACTGGGCCCTGAGGAGGAGGAGACCCGATCTCCTTCGAGGTCATCAAGGCGGCATTCATGTCCCACCTCGGTGGCCTCATCGAGATCTACTCTCAGCCTTACCGATGCAGATTTGGACCGGATGATGAGAAGATTCCTCCAGGCCCAACTGCAGATGGGAGTGCTCCTGCCCCCCCCCCCCGAGGGGGAGCTCGACCCCTTTCTTTGCCCCGATAGCTCCGTCCCGCTTCCCGGGTTCGGAGCCTTTGGAGCCGGGCAGCCTTGGAACTGGGGGTGGGTCGGCACCGACAGTCTTGGGTACTTCGGCGCCGACTCTTCCCTCGAGCCTGTTGGGTCCATTTTTGTCGGATCCGAGCTCTCGGAGCTGAGGGCTGACCTTCGGATCCGAGGGTTTCAGTATGCCTTCGGCGCCATCCAGGTCAGAGCATACTGGGCCTTCGGATCCGATTGTTTCGGCGCCGGCCCTGATCCGCCTGTCGGATCCGAGTGAGGGCCCACTCTCGGATCCCAGAGAGAGCGGCTCTCCCTCGGCATTAGACGTGGTGGAGAGGGCTCTGTTGACTGCTTCCAGGCCACCGGTCCTTGCCACAGCTCCACCCCACACTCCTTCTCTGTTGGGTCCGACTTCCATCACCCGGCCCCAGGGACAGCCTGATTCACTGTCCCAGGTCGTTCCCTTGGAATGGGATGTTGCTGGTGAGGCCTCCTAGGACAGCCCCCCCAAGGAGATCCCCCACAAGCGGAAGTGCAAGAGGAGGCACTTGGACTCCCCTGAGTCCTTGACCGAAGACATGGATTTGGAGGAAGGGGAAGGCTCCCCAAGGTCACCCCCGAGGATGTCCCCTTTGGTGACATCATGGAAATGATCAGGATCAGAGGGGGGTGGTCTGCCCCAAAGCTGACCTCGGATGAAGCCGTGTTCCTGGAGGCATTTGAAGCAGGCCCTTCTACCTCTTGGGTGTCCCCTCCGGACGACCCCCCAGTGGACCTGATTACCACCAGGGCATGGAAGGAGCAGGACACTGTGGAGCCAGTCCCGAAGCGCCCTGACAGGATCCTCAGTCCCCCTGCCGACAGGCCCCATTGGAGCAAGGGTCCACCCGTAGATGCCATGTTGATGGCGGCGGCCACTAAGAGGGAACTAGCTCAGGAGAGCCCCTCGGTCCACCCCCTGGGCAAGGAGTCCCAAGCGATGGACCGCCTAGGGAAGCGGGTGTTTAGTTCAGTGTCCTTCTCGGTGAGGTCACTGAACTACATGGCACACGTTATTCGGCTGCAGCGGGATCTTATTAAGGAATATGCTGCATCGCCCCCGGAGTCCATGTCGGCAGAGGACAAACAGTTGTACTCCACCCATATGGCCACTCTTAGGTCCATTTCCAATACCTCTATGCGGCTATTATCCCATGCCATGGAAGGAGCTGCTAGAGCCAACGGAGCAGGTCTCGTCATGAGGTGTCAGGCCTGGTTCCGGCATTGTGCTTTCGCGGAACCCTTCAAGGCGTCTTTCGCAAATGCCCCTTTTGTTGGTTCTGCCCTATTTGGGAAGACCGTTCGTGACACCTTAGTCCAGAGCAAAAAGGACGGGAAGACGTTGTCTGCTGTCGGAGTCCGCTTCTCTGCTCCCCAGAGGTCCTTCTCCAAGAACCAAAAGGGACAGAAGAAGATGTGGTTCCAGAAGTCGCAACAGACTCAGTCCGCTCTGGACCCCCAGTCCTTCTGCGGCAGAGGAGGACAGGGAGGACGCCGCCCTAGAGGCAGAGGAGGCCCAAAGAACTTTGGGTCCAGAGAACCTTTCTCTGACTGGCCCACGCAACAGCCCTGAAGGGTTGCCCGACTGCTCCACTCTGGAGGCAGTCGGGGGGCGTTTCTCGAGGCACCTGGCAGCTTGGGAGTCCATCACGACAGACCGCTGGGTGCTTCAGATCATATCCAGAGGTTACCAGATCCCCTTCTCTTGCCCTCTTCTCTTCCCCAAACACCTCCCCGATGTCCCACCCGATCAGAGGGAGGTCGCAGCTGCAGAAATCCAGCAGCTCCTAGAAAAAAGAGCCATCCAACACGTACCCCCAGACTAGCTCGGATAGGGTTTTTACTCCAGGTTCTTTTTGGTGCCAAAAAAGATGGGGGACTTAAGACCAATCCTCGATCTCTCCCTTTTGAACCTGTCAGTAACCAAAGAAAAGTTCCGGATGGTCACTCTTCAATCTATTCTCCCCCTGTTATGGGAGAACAATTGGATGTGCTTGATAGACCTCAAGGATGCGTACTATCATATTCTAATGGACAGACAATCTAGGAGGTTTCTCCACTTCCGGCTAGGGGCCAGTCATTACCAATTCAGGGCTCTCCCCTTTGGTCTCACCTCAGCCCCCAGGGTGTTTACCAAAGTTTTAGCAGTGATAGCAGCTCACCTGAGGCTCCAGGGAATACAGGTTTTCCTGTACCTGGACGACTGGCTCCTGACCGCCTCGACAAGGCATCTACTCTGTACAGCCAGGGATTATTTTCTTCGCCTTGCTCTCTGGCTAGGGATCACAATAAATATGGACAAATCTGCTCTCATCCCGACCTGAGTCATAGATTTCATCGGGGCCAGGTTAAACACAATCAATCTTGTAGCCTTTTTAACCCCTGAGAGACTTCGAACCCTGAGGTTTCATGTGCGGGCCATCCTTCTATTTTCATCTCCTCTGGCGGAATTGGTCCTGAGGGCTCTAGGCTCAATGGCAGCGGCAATCAACTTGTTACCTATGGCATGTCTGAACATGAGGGTCTTACAGTGGACCCTCCAAGTCCAGTGGTCTTTTCTTCACTACCCTCTGAGTCATCCCATTTCCCTCAGCAGGGCTTGCAAGAGGGCTCTCGTGTGGTGGCTGCAATCTCCGGATCTCCACACGGGACGCCCCTTCTCTATGGCCCCTCCCCTGGCCATGGTGACCACGGACACCTCTCGCCTCGAGTGGGGGGGCACTCTTTGGGCAGGACTGTCCAAGGCACGTGGAACGATGCGGAGACCTCTTTGCATATCAATGTCCTAGAGATGAGGGCAGTTTTGTTAGTGTTGCAAGCACTTCAGGACCTTCTTCCTGTAGGGACAATTGTGATCCAGATGGACAACATATCGGTTGTCTGGTATATCAACAAACAAGGGGGAACCAGGTCTTACCCGCTCTGTCGAGAGGCCATGAGAATGTGGGAATGGGCGATCTCCACCAACCATTTTCTCATTGCAACGCACATTCCGGGAAGGTCCAACATCCTGGCGGACAAACTCAGTCGCACCATCCTTTCCCCTTATGAGTGGTCTCTCAATCCACATGTAGCGAATCAGATTTTTGCCAAATGGGAGCAGCCCTGTTGCGATCTTTTCGCCTCTCCCTCAAACACCAAATGCAACAGCTATTTCGCTTTAATTCCCCAAGTCGGGGAATCCCCGAGAGACGCTCTGGTGCATGTTTGGCCTCCCAGTCTGCTTTATGCGTATCCACCTCTCCCCCTGATACTAAAGTTTCTACAGAAAGCCAGCCGGTTGGGGAGCAGGATTATCCTCATTGCCCCATTCTGGCCTCGTCAAACCTGGTTTCCTTACCTTTGGCCTCATCTGGTGAATCCTCCTTGGATTCTAGATCCCCTTCCGGATCTGATCTCCCACCCTCTGGGACTCCCGACCCCAAACCTGGACAGCCTCAAGCTCACAGCTTGGCTGCTCCAGTTCCACTCCTAGCCAGGACTCCCGGCATCTCTTCCCCAGTCAAAGCTATTCTAGTTGCAGCCCACAAGCCTTCTACTAGGAAGGTTTACAGCAGCAAATGGAGACATTTCTCTATCTGGGCAGAATGTCAAAACTTGGATCCCTTCACAGCTCTTTTACCTGCGGTGCTAGACTTCTTATCAGGATTATTTCACCAGGGAGCTAGCTGTTCCACTGTCAAGGTTCAACTAGCAGCTATCTCTCACTACCATGTCGGACATGATCTGCGTCCCTTGATCACTTCTAAGCTGTGCAAGACCTTCCTGAAGGGCATCTTCCTGCTCAGACCTCCGGTAAAGGAAGTGGTACCTCCGTGGGATTTGTCGTTAGTGCTTCAGCTCCCCCCTTTGAGCCTGCAGCTTCAGTGGAACTCAAGTATTTGTCTTGGAAGACGGCCTATCTCATCGCCATCACCTCTGCTAGAAGAGTTTCTGAAATTCAGGCCCTTTGTGTCAAACCCCCGTATCTAACCTTCCACAAGGATAGAGTCTACCTCAGGACCAGTCCCTCCTTTCTCCCTAAGGTTGCTTCCGAATCTAATATCAACCAGTCCATTAATCTGCCAATCTTCTTTCCCAACTATCACAACAAAGGAGAATACAAATTACACTCATTGGATGTGCATAGACAACTTCAACTCTATATTCACAGGACATCGGGTCATAGGCAATCCAACCAGTTGTTCATCTCCTTTGCCAAAATGAATTTGGGTAAATTGGTATTCAAAGTTATGTTGTCTCGATGGATCTTGCAATGTATTCTTTTGGCTTATGAAAGTTCTGGGAGGCCTGCGCCTCAGGGAGTCTGTGCCCATTCTACCCAATCTATGTCTACCTCTGCTGCTTTTAGATCCAGGGTTCCTTTAGATGATATTTGTTCGGCTGCCACTTGGGCCTCATCTCATACCTTTATCAACCATTATAAGCTGGATATTATCTCCAGAGGGAGAGCATCCTTTGGCTCTGCAGTGCTCCGGAACATCCTTCCATGATGGCCGCCCAAGATTCAGGTAGCTGGGGACTCTGTCCCACAGGTTGCTGCACAAATGAAGTTAGCTACTTCAGATTAAGAAGTTATGTACTCACCATAACGTTCCATCTGAGTAGATAAACTTCATTTGTCAGCAACCGTCCCCCCCTCCTTCCCCCTGACCTTCGATTGTTCACATTTGTTGTCTTCAGAGATAATCTTTGAAATTGATAAATCTGTAGCAGTTGCTGCTTGGGGGCAAACTTGATCTGAGGTCAGTCAGGGTTGGCAGGGGTTTATGGGTAGGGGTAGGAGCTAGGAGCTCGGATCTAAGCTGTTGAAAACTGCCGGCTTGGATCCGAAGTCGGATCTGATACCCACAGGTTGCTGACAAATGAAGCTTATCTACTCAGATGGAATGTTATGGTGAGTATATAACTTCTTATTCTTTGATTATTAGACAGATGTTAGACTCTGCTTAGTTTAATGAATTGTGACATATGAGAAAAAGTGGACTCAGTTACTCACATTGGACTACACATTCCTGGATACTCAACTGAAACGTTCCCAAATTACTTGTGAATTTAAATGAAATTGCCTGATTAATAAGCATAATTTACTTTAACAACCTGAATCCATAAGCTATCTGCTCTATATATGCTACATTATATATGTCACTTGCATATGACATTCTCTAGAGCACACGAAAAAATACATATTTTTGCAACATGTTATATTTGCACTAACCATACATTCTGCACTAACTCAATTGGCAACTGACAAGTTATTTATTTGAAACATCAGTCTAAATATTAATTGTGGCCTTGAAATATTGTTGCCGTTTTGACAAAACAAAACCTGAATTGAAAAAGGAATGATTTGAAGAAGTGAAGTATTGTACAGATTTCAAAGACAGCTATTGACACTATAATATATACTATAATATAAGTAGAAATGTAAACATGCAAGGAAAAATTGAAATACTGTATACTTTCAGGTAAAATAGCTTATTGTTAACTTATTGCTAACTTTTTGCTTTATCAGAAAATTTAAAGAGCTAGGAAATTATTTCTAATTTGTCTTTATAATGTTTACTAAAGTGATGTTAGTCACTGACTTGTTTAATGGATTGCAAGTCATGTACAAGACGGACTACTGAATGGTATTTCTGTTTACCTATGTTTGCTGAATTAATTTTATTAGTACTGATTTAAAACAAGGGAAAGAAAGGGAAGGGAAATCTCTGTTTTTGGTCAAGGGAGGAGAGGCTTAAGAGTATTCTAACTGCCCTGAGAACTCTCTAAGATGCTCTAAATACTATTTGATTAATTCTTACCTATACCTTCACATTAATTCTAGACCTGATGTGATTACCCATTCTGGAAGCAAGAGGTACCCTATGCAGGATGGGAATTGTCAGGGTGATCATAGTTCATTCTTAGACTCTGCTTTGTAAATCTATAAATATGTAAAAGCACTGCACACAAGAATGTAGGGCGCCGCTACTCAGAATCAGGATACCACTGAAAAGCCATGTCTTTTCATAAGTGTAAGTTGAAGTTGGCGAGATGAAGAGTGGGAAAGTAAAGGAAGACAGTACACCTACAGTAAATTCATATTTCATTGGTAATCACTCATTGTCTCCTATAGAGTCCTTTTAGTCAAATTATTTTAGTAATAATCTATTTGTTGTTGGCTTATTTAGTGTATGCTCCTCTGTTACATTTAATCTATCCAAAATGACATATCTGACATGTTTGGGATCTCTTAAGGGTAACTAAATATTGGATATTTTCTAAGTCAACATAATAATTGTTTACACTAACATTCCATCCTGATATATAAAATACTATAGAACAATAATAGAATAATATAGAATTTCATATCTCTTTTAAGAAAATTCTCCATATAATAATTTTACATATGGAGCTCAGTTGATATTGTTGGTTAAAGGTATGAGTGATAATCCAATAGATCTATCTTTATCTATTGGATTAGGAATGACTTTCATTCCATGTTTAATGGGAAATTCATATTTACTTGTATTTGATAGTTTAGAATTAATGTTTTATAGAAGTACTTTGTTAAAGCCTGACCAGAATTTTACCCTACTTATATTTAAAGAAGAAAGAACATTAAATTGCACTCCCAAGTTTACACACATAAAAATAACATCTAATGTTATCAGAGAATATGGTATAACTACTATAATCAAAATAATAATAAAAAAAGAAGCAAAAAGTTTCTTCCAGCAATAACTTGAAATGGATTTAACATTCTTATCATTAAATACCAATGGCTTAAATAATGCAAATAAAAGATCAAACTTACTAAAATATTTAAATTTAAATAAAGCACAAGTAGTATTTCTCCAGGAAACGCATTTTAAGACTAATGATAGCTTTATTTGGAACCCTAAGGACTATACAGTCTCAGCGCAATCCTCCTATAGAACAAAGACAAAAGGAGTATCAATTCTCTGGAAGAAAAACATAATCACTTCAAAAGTTATTTATAAATATGAAGACAAAGAAGGTCTACTAGCATTTGTTATAATTAAATTTAATAACATAATATGGACCTTAGCTAATCTATATTGGTTCCTAGGAATTGGAGCAGGAAAGGTTAAAAAGACACCTAGATTTTATTTCCAACAATTATAAAGGAAATCTTACACTGGGAGGAGACTTTAATTGTACCTTAGAAGGTTCTGAAACCACCAAAAAGTCTTTTTGCATAGCAACTATTTCAAAATCCTTAAAAAATGGATTGATTCATTTCATTTAATAGACACTTTTAAAGTAAAAGATGATAAATCCTTATTATTTTCCCATAAAGACCAGAGATTTGGAACACAAACCAAAATAGACAAATTATTCGTAGTTCAAGATTTACAAACAAAAATCCTCAGCTTCTCAATAGTTCCATGCCCCTTCTCAGATCATGACTCTCTGTTAATGAAGCTCCAAACAGAGTTTAAACATTTAATCCTCTCAACTAGAATTCCATCATATATCACAAAAATTAAGGAATTCAGACACTGGATGTTGTCAGAACTACAATTATTTCTTGAAATTAATAATACAACAGAAATCAGTAGAGTCATTGTTTGGGACTCATTAAAAACATATTTATTTGGTAAGACCCTTAGCTGATACAAAAACAAAGTTAAAGAGTGGGAATCTGAATCATTCGACTTGCAAACCAGACTTGGCAGCAAAATCTAAAAAAAAAAATAAGAATTGTCCAGAAGTCAAAAAAGAAATAGAGGAATTAAATAAAAAATATAATGAAATTCTAACACACAAAACTTGTCTAGCCTTGGAAAAATTAAAAATAAACTCATTAGCCACCTCCCCCAGATATCTACATAACTTATCTTCAATAATTAAAATACAATCTAAAGCAAATAACATTAGTAGTATATATCATGAAAATAAAGGGGAAAAAGTATCAGATATAGGAGACAGCCTTGAAGCATTTCGGTTCCATTATATGGAACACTTCAAAAAAGAAGATTTAGATACCAAATAAACTTAGATACAAATCTTATCAATATAAAAAAATTCCCGAAAACTTAAAACTAGATCTACAAAAACCTATATCCTACAAAGAAACTGTTAACAAGATAAAAGAAAGTAAATCTAACAAAGCTCCAGGGATAGATGGTATAATTACAGAAATTTACAAACTCTTCCCTTCAACAGTAATCTCCCTTTTTCATAAAACTTTGCTAGAAGTCCAGTCAGAAGCAAAAATACCACCTTCATGGAAATATTCTCTCATAACACCAATTCTAAAAGATAATAAACCATCAGACCTTTGCACCTCATACAGACCTATATCATTACTGAATAATGATTACAAAATATTCATGTCAATCCTAGCTAACAGAATGAAAATCCCACTTTCAAAGACAATTAATAATGATCAAACTGGATTTTTATATAACAGGCATACACATGATAATATTAAAAGGATACTTACTCTTATAGATTATGTGAATAAAGAAGATAGAGAAACGCTTGTAATCAGATTAGACATAGAAAAAACATTTGATTCCCTCAACTGGAAATATCTGTTTGAAACTTTAGCATTATTTGAATTTCCTCCTCCCTTCATCTTATTACTAAAAAACATATATATTAATAACTTAGCCTACATTAAATTAGGTCCTTTCACCTCAGAATTAATCCATATAAACAAAGGTACTAAATAAGGATGCCCCCTTTCTCCTATTTTATTTGCTTTGGCTATAGAAATACTTGCAGAAATAATACGCAATAATCCAAGAATAAAAGGAATAGAAGTCTATGACCAGTACATATCTAAAATAATGCTTTTTGCTGATTATATTTTATTAACAATATCAAACTCCAGAGAGTCATTAGGAGAGCTAGAAGAAGTAATGGAGAAATTTTATAAGATTTCAGGTCTACACTTTAATAGATCAAAATCAAAATTTCTATTTTTAAATAAAAAAAGACCTACAAGTTACACATAAATCTATCATAGGAAAACATGAACTTACGCTAAATTATTTAGGAATAGTATTATGCAAAAATATAAATGAAACAATGTTAATAAAATATAATAACATTATTGAAACAATAAATATATATATAGAAAAGTGGAACAAAATTATATTAACTTTTGAAGACAGATTGCAATTAATAAAAATGGTCTTATTGCCAAAAATACTATATGTAGCATTAGCAATAGAGTTAATTCCTGAAAGATGCATTCTTAAAAAAATAAACTCATGTTTAATAAAAGTTTTATGGTATCCCAAAAAGACTAGAGTAGCTCTAACAAATCACGTTAGACCCTGGAAACAAGGAGGATTGAACTTCCCAGAAATAGAAACATATATAAAAGCATCTGTGCTTAAAACTACAATAGACTGGATAAACCCAAATTATTTTGCCAACTGGAAAGAATTAACAATGGCCATATTAAGAAATGAATTTAATCTGTTACATTTTTTTTAATAGTAGACAAATCAAACAAACCCTGGTACATACTATGCATAAGTATACAATATAATATAACAAAACCTTCTAAATCAACACTGATTAATCATTACATCAATTCCTTTAGGAAACTTATCAATGCAAACATAGATCTAAAACTTTGGTTTGACCTTTTAACCCCATTTACCATCACTAAGAACTTTCCTCACAAAATATATAGGGAAACAATAACCTCCTGGGAATAAAATGGATTCGTATGCTGGTTTCAATGTGTAAATAAATTCAAAGTTTTAGATATACATATGATAAAAACTGCTTACAATATTCCAACACAGGACTGGTTAACCTTACAAAGCATTCTAATGTACACTCAAGATTTATGCAGATTAGTTAATAATTCCTCATTTAAAGATATTCCAAATCTAATACGTTTTCTGTATGAATTTATATATAATAGTTGTGAAAAGAAAAATTCCATTTCAAATCTATATAAATAGTTAATAACATACAAAACAATTCCTAAACCATCATACTGGCAGTTCTTAACAAAAGGTCAGTCATTGCAGTTAATAGAAAAAATTAAAAGTAACATCTTACTATCAGTTAATTACACCTCTAACACACAGTACTGAAAAATATTTAACCGGAAATACTTACATAGAGCATTTTTAACACCAGATAGAATTAAGAAGATAATTACTAAAAATGTTTTTGCTGGAGGTGTGAAAAGTCAAATAAAGCAGACTTTATTCATATTTTTTATAAATGTAATAAAATTAAATCATATTGGAATGGAATCAATCATTTTTTACAAGCTTTATTTAATGACTCCTTTATCTTAACTAAAATATTGATAATGTTGTGTCTTTCGGCTTTTCCCAGTTAGGGGTCGCCACAACAGAACTCCGGTCCGCTAATGATTGGCAGTAGATTTTTACGTGCCAAGTTGCTGGCCCTGACGCACAACCTTCAATGAAGGTACGCCCATTCACGCATGTCTCCACACAGAAGATGCTCTAGCTGAAAATCGAACAGGACAACATCTTACTATGAGGTGACAATGCTACCGCAGCACCACCACCGCAGTAACTGAAATATTGATAATACTAAATGTAAATGAAGGTCCCTACCTGAAAAAGACAAATATGTATTTGTTATGGACAATACTTGCTATATCTAGGAAATGCATAACCAGAAGGTGGAATTCAAATACACCCCCAACCTTGTAAAAATTCTGCACTTTACTGAAGACAACTGCATTGATGGAAATAAAAATCAAAGAACTACAAATCTATCCCAGGTTATTGGTAAATAATCCTTGGAAGAAAGTTATATCTTTGTTGGATACTCTGCAATAATCAATATTGTATTTCTGATAACTGATCTGTTAATTCTATATTTAATTACATGCAGTGTATATAATTGAAAGTCAGGCTATTGTAAATATCGTATATAGTTTTTTAAAATGATATTTAAAAATATTATGTAAATGTTATTTTAATTGAAAATAAAAAAAAAATTGAGGAAAAAAAAGAACATATACTTGAAAATGAGAGCTTTAGTCAGTTTCTTGTAAAGAATACTGCGGTGGTGGTGCTGCGGTAGCGTTGTCGCCTCACAGTAAGACATTGTCCTGTTCGATTCTCAGCTAGAGCGTCTTCTGTGTGGAGACATGCGTGAATGGGCGTACCTTCTTTGAAGGTTGTGCGTCAGAGCTGGCAACTCGGCACGTAAAAATCTACTGCCAATCATTAGCGGACCGGAGTTCCGGTGTGGCGACCCCTAACCGGGAAAAGCCGAAAGATACAACACAAGTCAGTTTCTAGTAAAGTCTGAATGACAGGTCCACCAGCAGAGAATCTCTTGTCATGGGGGGACAACAATTAATAGCTAGAAAAGTCAAGTACCATAAAATACTGAATCTTCTATAAAAACAAAGTTTGATGATTACTTTATGCTATAAAATAATGTCTGGATTTCAACAGAAAGCATGGCATTTATATTGTTTTATATTGAGAATAGCATGCATTAAAATAACAAAAAGAAGGTAGAATCTCATTTTAACTTTTATTCGACTAGCCCTTTCCACATCTCACCCTCTGTTACTGGAGGATTAGCCAAATCAGCAACTTTTAATGCTTACAGATCATTACCATGTTTCTTCTTGAAATGTACTGCCACTGTGTTTGTCAAGGTAACTCTGTGAATATCACTTAAATGGATCTGGTATTAATGTTCTTCTTGTTCATCATTTATACACATAAGACTTTCACAGTGCAGGTCATCACATACACTACCTGTTTTGGGTGATAGGTAAAATGTCCATTTGATACAAATCTGATCACAATTAACTGTTTTTATGGAAATTAGGCACCCAGAGGCATATTCTACATTTGTTACTAGGAAAGTATTCTTAACATACTCATTTCTCAAACAAAATTTGCCAGTAATTAACAAATCTTTTAAGGGCTTTTATAGGGGAACACTATATTCATGGGTACAATTTCTCATAAGCTGGAATCTCCTTTTACCATTAGCTAATGCTGTAAAACCAAAGTATGTGACTAATCAGAAGTTATATAAGCAGTAATTACAAAGTACAGTCTTCATCATCCTCTTCATTTGTTCCTCATTTATTTATTTAACATTTGTTGACCAGGAAAGTAGCTGCTAAATATGACACTGTTGCATCAGAAATGTGAGCTAAAGGGTGAGTCGGTGGTTGGTGTGTTGGAAGTATTGTGATGAGTACTGTAAAATGACAGTAATTTAGTTCATATATCTCAGTTTCATTTAGGAAATACATGAAAAATATTTCAGACTTACAAAGATATGAGCAAATCTTCATCAAATGAAAGCATGCAACTCTGATAACGTAATAGCTCGGTAGCAACTTTTCGTGCTTCACCTGCTAAAATATTAGAGTGATAATGTTAAATTCTCTCCCAAAGGGTGACTTCACAGGTAGTGTGTACATTATATAAACAAAGTTCACAATGATGGTGATGCGCATGAGGTAGCTTACACTGTATGGTATGTTGAACATTTCTGGCCAAAATGTTAGGAAGCCAGTGACTTCATTTAATGTGTTATGAGCTAAATACATCAGGGACCAGTACATCCTTACAAAAGCAAACTGAGAATGTGCTCTGATTAAACAACATGCTGAGAATCTGAGTTTACATGTGGATAGTGACAAAATCTAACTAACAAGACAATGTCCATAAGCAGCTCAGAACCTTGGTAGTGTGCGTTTACTTGCCATGTGGAAGTTTAGAATAATTGTCAGATTAAATGCAGACTCATAAGCCTGACAATTGCTAACAGTGTGAAATAAGAACTCAGACTGCCTCCATGAAGAACAGCAGTTATAAGTGTTACACAGGTGGGCCCAGTAGATGGAAATGCCAGGTAATGAGTACTTGCTTAAATAACCTTAAATAACATTTAAGGCTGAGGTTTACTCATTTGTTTTACTTGACAACATTAGGTGAATACCTCCTTTCTAATCCTGAAGTTCAAGTACCATATGCCAAAGCATACAACATAAAAGAACACAAAATATGTGTATATTATCTGTTAAGGTTTTGCTAATGGGAAAACTCTAACACTGGAGCGGGTAAACAAGACCTTACAGGTAAATTAGGTAAAGTTTTTAAATACCTTTACAGAAAAATCACTTAAGAGATAGGAAGATATACATTTATAGAAAAGAAAACAAAGCACATTAACACTGATTTTCATTTCTACACATTATACATTACATGCTTTCTTTCTTTACAGCAACAGTCTTTCAGTCCAACATTACATAAATCAGTAATTCCTGCCTTTCCTTAAACCTCACTCCTCATACTGGACATTATTCTGCATGTATTGTTCCCACAAATTCCATTTATTTCTATGTAAATTGCTCCTTCCCTTTTTAAAGACCCTTTTCCAGTTCTCGTATCTCTTTTACAGTATCCAGTACTTCAAATTCAGCTGATTTAGATTATAATTTCCATTTTCTACTATTTTTTGGCAGTTAACATAATTAATCTTAATAAAGTTCTACTATGTCTAGACAATTCAGATCCTGTGTCACAGCTCACAAGAATAATTTCCTTAGTTACAACCATTTGATTCCCCAATATTTCTGGCAGACAACTCTGTAGAGATTATACTGCCAAAAATATGTTCCCAATTATCCCCCCCCCCCCAACATACCTCCAACTTTGTTATCTACCTGAGAAAAAAATTCTTTGAAGTCTGCTTGGGATATAAAAGTATCCATGCAAACAGTTCCAAATAAAAAATACTAAACCTTCTGGACTTTGTTGTGTACTTAGGAACCATACATATGCCCTTCCATTGCTTCCATGTAAATTGTTTTTCCAGTCTCTTTTCCCAGTCTTTTCTGACCTACTCAAATTGATTGTCATAGTTATAATGCAGTATTGCATGTGTCCTACTAATTACCCAATTTTTAACATCAGCTTATATCCTAAATTTGACAAAAAATTCTAGCAAACCAGGTCTTTCTCTTCGGATTCTCCTATCCCTTTTTCTTTGCCTGTACTCTGATATAAATCCCTGATCAGGGAGACAGTCTTTAACTTGCAGGACAGATTTCTGCTTGGCCTTACCTCAGTCTATTACTGTTCCCTCTCTAGTTATTTGCTCCCAATGCCTTAGTCAATTTTCTCCAGTAAATTATAATCCTCTCTTGTCTATTTTCTGTACCCCATTTATAGTCATCCCTATTGGCAAAATCTCCTTTCTCCATTCATGTGTTGGTTTAGTTTTTAGAATACGTTCTGCACCTGTATGAATGTAATATTCCGTATGGTGGTTATTATTCTCTTTAAGAATCAGCATCCAAAATCTCACTCTCTTCTTATTTCTTGAACCCCCCCCCCTTTCACCATCATCCCTTTCCACTTTGAATAGTAACTTCCTGCTTGTGAACTATATAGCTCTAAAATATCTCTTCAAATCAGATAATCATAAACATAAACAAAGTTGTTCTACTGGGGGATCAACTTATCCACGTAACTCTTGCCATTTTCCCTCACAAATACATTCCTTCAACTCTTTATTTTATGGTTGATAAAAATTAACCTAACCTGTATATAAAAATAAAAGGACTCAAACATCTTATTATCAATATCCATAAAGAAGAACTTCCAGTTTCTTAGCTTTCGTATTATCTTCTGTTTGATCTTTTCCCACATATCCTTAGCTTCCATAACAGAATCCTTTTTAATCCATGCTCCTTAGTAATCTTATCATATCCCCCATAAATATAGGTTTGTTGAACCACGTCACGAATGGATATGTAATATAGGACTATAGCCTTTGTTTTATCTTTATTCATTTTTTTTCCTGAAAATACTTGAAACTGTCTCAAAATATTCCAAAAAAACTGCGATGTTCTTTTCTAGATTCATCAAGCAAAAAATAATGTAATCTACAAATAAAGCCAACTTTTCTTGATTAACATACCAGTTATATCCTTGAATTTCTGAGTCTGTTGTTTTCTTTGCCAGTGGCTCTAAATATAAAGCAAATAACAAATGGGAAAGAGGACACCCCTGTCTGGTTCTTCTGTTCAAACAAAACTTATCCAAGAGGACCCCACCATTTTAATTTCTGCTTCTGATCCTTCATGTATCCTCCTAATTAACCTTATTATTGTATCAGAGAATACAAATGTTTTCTTTGTCCTACTCATAAAATCTCAGCTCACTCTCTTCAGTGTTTTCTCTGCATCAAGACCTACCAACAACAGCAGTATTTTCTTACATCCTGCTTTCCTCTGGATCATCATTGTTCTTTCAATATGTCAAATATTTGTCTCCCCTCCACAAAACTACATATCTATCACGTTTGCCATTCTTTTTGCTAATACTGTTATAAATATTGTATAATCGTGGTTTAAAATTGAAATGTGTCTTTATGAGGCTGAGTCTGATGGGTCTTTATCCTCTTTCACTAATATTGCCACAACAACTTTTTTCCAACATGCTGGTGCTTCCCCTCCTTTAAAATGTTATTAAACAAAATCTTCTAGATCTTTATCACTTTCTTCCCTCCTAAGTTCCAAACTATCACAGTCCTGGAGATTTTGCTGGAGAGTGATTAGAGATCACTATTTTTATCTCATCTCCTCTTATCTTAACTATTAGTTGTTGATCCTCATCTTCCCCTAATCTTGGCATAATTAAGTCTTCCATAAATATTTCCATTTCTGCTCTTTCTTGGTTTCCATATCCCTCTGCTTCATACAAATTTTCATAAAATTTCTAAAATATGTCTAGTACTTCTGTAGGACCTCTGGTTATTTTTTTTGTCATAGGCTCCATAATTTTGACAATAACCCTTTCTACTTTCTGTTAGCTATGTTGCTATGCTAAAAGTTTTAGTGGTCTGGAGTTGTTATAAAAATAGTAGCTTAACAGCAATCCATCTAAACTCTTGCATATTATTCAAATACTCCTTTATTTCCTTTTTAGCAGTCTGCAGTTGATCCTCCCTTTGTTTTGTGAGATTCACGTTATTCTGCAATACTTTAACCTATGTCAGTCCCTCTAAATAATTCCTATTACTGCTTAACCATAACTCTTTTTCTTTTATTTCTACCCTATTTTTAAATTTCCTCTTCCTTTTTCTTTTTACATATACTAATAAGAACAAAAATTGTTTTACTTACATATGCGTTGGGGATGTGGTCATTTAGAAGTTACTATTTCTAGGCTATGAGATGTGGTTACAGGGACAAAAGGTAAAAGAAGGGAGTGGTAATGGAAAATTTGGATATGGGTCAGTGGTATTATGAAGTTATGGAGTTATTTAAAAAGCCAGGGTACCGGTGATGAGGTATAGGGCAGTCGTTCAAAAAGAGTACTATACTTAGGAGACAGGATGAACAATTGCTGTATGATCTATCTAAATGTGTAGGGTTTTAGGAAGGAGTATGTTGGTGATGTAAGATGGTAAAGGGTTGCATTGTTTATGGAGGTTTAGGGGACAGTAGGATATAGCTGACCCCAGGAGTGGTGAGGAGATAAGTGCACAAGCAGAGGGACTGCTATTTTTCTTTTTTTTTTTGACTAAGAAGCTAAGGTAGAAGATGAGTACAGTGCAGATCAAACATGTAGTAGGAATGAGCAGGGAGGAATGTGGGGCAAGGAGGAACATACGAACATGAGTGAGAGGAGGCAAGGGGAAGGCAGCAAAGGAAGATGGAAGCTAAGAAAGGGGGACAGAATGGAGGACTAATACTGGACAGATTACATACAAGCAGTGTGGAGCAATGACAGAAGGGAATAGTGATAGGTTCTACAAGTGATAGTGGGGTGACAGTAGCAGTTTGGAAAGTAATTGTCTCAGAGTGAAAGGGTACAGACATCAAAGACATTTGAGTATAGGATTTGGTGAATTCATACCTATGGATTATTGACTTAGGTCTGGGGGGGGGGGGGTCCATGTGCTGTTAGAGGTGAGAGTGCCAGTATAAAGGTTTTGAGGGGGGCGATTCAGGGTGGAGAGCAAAGGTTAGGTTTCATAATGTAAAATGTAAGAGGGTGAATAAGCTGGTTAAGAGGGGTAAAGTATGGAGTAGGTTGAAAAGAGGGGGTAGCAAAGCGATCATGTTGCAGGAAACTTAATGGAAATGAAACTTTGTAATGGGAAGGTAAAAGGAGCGATGGTTATTGTGATAAAGAGATGGAAAGTAAATAGAGTGTGGATGATGAGTGGTAGCAATGGAAGATAGGTGTGTGTGTGTGTGTGTGTGTGTGTGTGTGTGTGTGTGTGTGTGTGTGTGTGTGTGTGTGTGTGTGTGTGTGTGTGTATCTGTGTGTGTGTGTGTGTGTGTGTGTGTGTGTGTGTGTGTGTGTGTGTGTGTGTGTGTGTGTGTGTGTGTGTGTATGCATGCAAGTGTGTGTGTGTGAGTATGGACGTGTGTGAGCATGTGCATGCATGTGAGTGTGTGTGTGTGTGTGTGTGTGTGTGTGTGTGTACGTGGTTACAGTAGTGTTTGCTGGTGATTAAACTGTGGTACTGGATCCTAAGGCAGACAGGCTGCACAGTGCAGGGGAGTTTCATAGAAAAAGCCAGTCAGCTTTGCAGGAGGAAATTAAAAAAAAGAGCTGTGTTTGGAAGGTAGTTCATAATAGCAAGAAGGAAGATATATATATATATATATATATATATATATATATATATATATATATATATATATATATATATATACATATATATTTATATATATGGATTCACTAGACAAACTCGAAATACTGAAATGTCGAACTTCAGTATTTCAAGACTGTATAGTCGAAATTCCACATACCCGAAAACCACAACTGCGAAAACCACAATCGCAACCATACACATACACACACCACCACACAAACAAACACACATACACATACCTAACTACACTACAACAAACAAAACAACACACACAAACACAACATAACATGCAAACATACCTACCCTACCTATAAGCAGGGGGCAAACCCGCCTGCACCCCCCATAGGGGGACTGCACCCCCACACCTCCCCTACTTATATATACTAACTCCAAGGTTGCACTAAATATGCAAACACACAAAAAACACCACTACACACACTCACACACACTAAAATCCCTACCCAATACCCTTACGTAAACACCACTTACCTAAATCCACAGCTAAATCCACAAACCGCACTGCATGTCACGACAACGACACTGCGACATTGGATTCGACATTTCCGCATTCGAGATAGTGCAGTATCATATAACTGCACTTCCTAGTATTCAGTTTCGAAATATTGAAATTTGACATTTCAGTATTTTGAGATTGTCTAGTAAACCCATATATATATATATATTTATATACACACACACACACACACACAAGGAAGAAAAGCAGTTAAGCAAGTAGGATGGCTAGGTTTTTAGTACCAACATAGCACTGATTGGAGAATGTTGTCTGTCAGGCCATATGTGTGTGAAATGGATTAGAAGGGTGGAGAGGAAGGAGGTTAATGTGGAGAATTATTATTTGACAATGAAGTGACAATGTGCAGAGGAAGTGGTTGCAAGAGATGGGTAGGAGATGGTAAATGAAAATGTCACTCTGAAAAATGTGTAATGTCATGTGATGTAATGTGGGACTGTGTTAAAGTAGAATGGATGGAGGAGAATCCTGAGGACTGTAGATGTCTGATATGAGAAGAGTAGGGTACAGAAAGTGTGTGGCCAAGGCAGCCAAAGAATCTTCGGAAAAATGTACGGAGGGGAGATGATGACGAAAAGGGATAGGGCAAGAAAGCCAACAGGAAAGTTGAAGGGATGGATTTTAGTTAGTTAGTTTTGTATTTACTTACATTTTTTAACCAGATTAATGGTTTGTCCGAAGAACCTTTTCAAGCTGTGCCTAGGGAACATTACCAGTTTACTGGAATTTACATATTTAATAACAGAAGTTATAAAGTAACAGCTGAGTTAAAAAATGTATTGTAGTAAGAAGTCTAAAGAGACAGCTGAGTTAGAACTGTTTGCATTGCTACACAGAGGTCAGAGTGAAACCACTGAGTTACAGTTTTGTGTGGTACTAGTTGAAAGATGTTTTGACTACAAGCTAACTTAAAGTTAACAAACTCTGCATTGCACATGTTGTAGATGGTTTTGTCTACATCTCATCTCCACTACAATGTTGAGCACATTAATTACAGTTGGTTTAGATTTTGATTTCTATTTTCTGGTAATTTCTTTTTTTTAATTATTTTGTTTGGTTTTAAAACAACAAATAAAAAAATCAGTTATAAAACAAACAGCTATTTACATAGGTCCATAGCTGATCAATACATCAGAATTATACATCAACAGCAAGTAATATTTTTCAAGCAAGTCTTTAAGTTTAAGCCAGGATTTATATGAATGTATAATATTAGAAGTTCTCATCTTTATAGTATGCAATTCACTACTGCAAACAATATTTTCCATACTAATAAATTCAACACTAGAGGGGGTAACTTTTCCAATTTCTAGTAATTACTTTTCTGGTTATAACAAGAATAGGTCAAAGAAGAGGCACTTGGGTTTTTGGAATTATCTCAGGACTCAGACTATTAAATAAAACTATAGATTTAGAAATGTTACATCTATCTGACCATAGAGCTCGAATAAAATTATTAATTTCTTTCCAAAAAAGGGTAATTTATTTGTTTGGCAGCCAATAGATTTACACTTAGTAACGTCTTATTATATCTAGGCAATTCAAATCCTGTGTCCCAGCTCAGAAAAATAATTTCATTACTTACAGCCATTTGATCCACCAACATTTCTTTACCTGCTCAATGAGCTTTTTCAATCTCCCAACATTTCTGACAGAGCACTCTGTAAGGATTTTTTTTTAAATACACCACTCTTTATACTTCCCCAAAAGCATGTCTCCAGTTACCTCTGTCTTTCCCATCACACCTTAATCATTTGGTTTACACATGAGAAACATGAAGTCTGCATGGGGCAGGAAACTATATATGCAAACACTTTCAAGAAAGCATCCTAAACCTTCTGGACTTGATTGCTTACTGGGGAGCCATACAGATGTTTTTCCATTGTTTCTTTGTAAATTGTCTTTCCATTTTCTCTTCTAAAACTTTCTAACCTCCTACGATTGATTTTTATAGATATCATGCACTATTTTATATGGCATTTTAATTATTGCTTTTAGCAGTACCTTCTATTCTAGACTCAACTATCTACCAGAGCTGGTCTTTCATTTAGCACTTTCCTATCTCTTTCTCTATGCCTGTACTCTGATACCAATACCATGTAGGGAAGGCAGTGTCTATACTGCAGTCCAGACCTCCTTTTGACCTAATTCCATCGTATTACCTTTCCCATTTTAGATATGTGCTCCAAATAGCTGGGTTCCTTTGCCATTTTTTCTCCAGTAAATTCCAGCCACCTTCTGACTTTTTTCTATACTCCTACTTGCAGTCATCCCAATTCATAAAATCTTCTTTCTCTACTCCTGTGTTGGCTTCATTCTTGGAATACTTTGTGATATTTTATGAATTTAATATTCTGCATGGTGGTTGCTATTCTCCATAAGGATATGTATCCAAAATCATTTCTTCTTCTTATTTCTCAGTCTCCCACCACATTCCATCTTTTTTCTTCCTTTCTGTTTTGGTTTATAGCCTTCTGCTTGTATTATGAATATAAGGCTTAACTGCATAGCTCTAAAGTATCCATTCAAACCAGATAATCCTAATACACCTTGTTCTATGGACAGGGTCAACTTATCCCACTTAACTCTTGCCCTCTTCCCCTCCTATATAAACTACTTCAACTCTTTTTTAATTATCACCCACAACTTCTTCTCTGGTTGATAAAAGACATGCCTGACCTATATATAAAACTAAAGGGGCTAAAATGTTTTCACTGCTTGATTCTTACTATCCATATCTATATCCATAATTGAGAACTTCCAGTTTCTTAGTTTTTATATTATCTTTTGTTTAGTTTCTTCCCACATATCCTTAACCTGCCATAACTAAAGTCTTTTTTAATCCATACTCCTAAATACTTCATCTTATCATGTTCCCATAAATATGTGCATTGCTAACACAATTCATGTGTGGATACATAGTTTACCACTATTGCCTTTGTTTTATTTTAATTAATTTTATATCTAGTAGTTTTGAGAATTACAAACTATGTTAGTCATTGAGCATTGTTTGTGTTACCACCATTTAGTTAGTGTGTTTACATACTTACACAGACAATAGTGTGTCAGTAGCAGACAAGTGTATTAATAGGGCTGACCAATTAATAACAAAATAAATAGAGGGAGAGGAATTACTAGTAGATCCAAGGTAAATGTTCACCTGCATCCCTAATGGAACTGGAACTGTATGCATTTAAGAGGTGTTCACAAAGTTTTTTTTTCTGGATGATAGTTTTTTGTTTCATATGTGTAAGAATCTGATTTCATTTGGCTAATATTATTTAATTATTATTATCATTGTTGGAGTGCATTTATTTCCTTCTCTTAAACTATATGGGAACGTTTGCAGACTTATTTTATTGGAGAGTGAGAGGCAGTAATTATTGTGGAGTAATTTTAAGGAAGTGAGAAAAGCAGTGGAGTGGTCGTCCTAACTGTGACTGGAAGCCATTCACAGTGATGCTCATTTCTAGATGATAGGGTAGTAAAGCATAAGGTTTTGTTTACTATATTGTGTAGGGTGTTTGTGTCAGCAGCTGAGGCTAATGCTATTAAAGGAAAACTCCACCTTAGAACTCAAAAACATATTTTTTCATTGTATCTTTTTTTTAGCTATTTTAATGCCTCAAAATCACGCCAAGTGCTTCTTTTCCAATTTTAATGTATTTCTCTCAGAATGGCAGATGATGGGGCCTGCCTTGGTAACGTGATCTTACTTTCTTGCTTTCCTTCCTTCCTCCCAGAATACATTTCAAGTCCTCTTTATATGACTCATGCCAGACATAAGGAAGTGGTGCTGTTTTCTCATACCATTAAAATATAATGGCAGGACTGTGAAACTGTCATCTAAACACACCTTCTGTAAAACAGCTGCTTTTCTGTTTACCTGACTGAGCCTCATTTATCTGTCTGACAGAGCTTGTTCTGTGCTATAAACAGCCATTTGGTTACTTGCAGTAAAAGAAAACAGATAAAAACAGTTTGTTGTAAGAGGAGTCTTTTGTAGTCCTAACAAACTTGACAAACCCTCCCCCACACTTTCATGCTGAGGTGTGAAACCTCTCACTGCAGTAAATAATCCTTGCTGTGCATTTACAAGTGTCAAGAAGTAGGGACTCTAAACTTAGTCTGTCTGCTACTTCCCAATGCTTTCAGTGGGAGACATTTTCTCTGTCATGAATGATAGAGACTTAAAATGTGCTTTACTAGTCCCTTAATTATTTCTGTGATGTTCCCCCTCCTTTTTTCTATTTCATATTTATTTATACTTTGGTAACCAGGAAAGTGAACTTCTCCCAGGACCCTTTTCAGCCATGACATAAGCTACACTGGCAAAGATAATATAGCAATAACCCACACTTCTGGGTGTGGGTAATGCTGGATTTACCCACGGTTGGTGTGGTTTGGTCACGAGGGTGAAGCCCGAGTGGCCAAACAAAGACAACAGTGGGTAAATCCAGCATTACCCACACCCAGAAGTGGGTTATTGCTATTATACAATGACATTATTTAAGAAAAAAAAATAATTACTTTTCTTAAATAATGGCATTGTATAATGCCTCCTTACTGCCCTTCCGCAGCTGTCTGGTATTCTGCAGCAGTTCTGATGTACTGTGCATGCGTATGCTTACGCAGTACATCAGATAACATAGCGAGACAGCTTTAAAAAAAGCAACGGAGAAAGCAATATCTCCGTTGCTTTTTACAAAGTGTCTCGCTATGTTAAAGGAGTTTAACATGGTGAGACAGCTTTAAAAAAGCAACGGAGAAAGTAAGATCTCTGTTACTTTTTTTAAAGCTGTCTTGCTATGTTAACATAGTGAGACAGTGTCTAAACAGCAACAGAGATCTTGCGTTCTCCGTTGCTGTAAAAAAAGTCTTATACTAATGGAAAAAGTCCGGGCGACCGGATCTTTTTCCATTAGTATAAGTCTGATTTACAATGTGCACGCTGACCAATCAGTGTGCATGTTTTAGAATATTAATGGGGGGGTCGTTGTATAATAAGAATTATTAAATGCACTTATCAATACAAAGAAAAAAAATGCTGACAGAAAGACATTGACCAAGATTGTATGTAGAACACATAGCCAATGTGTGACAGTGACCAAGTAAATCACTGAACAACATTTACTAGAATGTATACATTAATAATGCTTAAGTATACTATGTTATTTATTATAAATAATTAATTGTATGCACACATATTGCACACATACACACACACACACACACACACACACACACACACACACACACACACACACACACACACACACACACACACACACACACACACACACACACATATAGTGTGTGTGTATGTGTTTCTGTATACGTGTATGTATATAAAGTACATGTGTACAAAAGCATGTGTGTGTGTGGGGGGGGGGGCTTAAAATGGTAAATGCATTTATACTTTACAAGAAAAAATATCTACTGACTTTTCTCTAAATGTCAAAGAAATCTTTATTACTATTCAAGTTATCTTAACACAAACTATTATAAACAACATTTAAATCTTAGAATTTCAGTACTGTGTTGCTGCTTATGTAAATTTGTCAGAAGAGTTGACAACTACCTTTAAACCCCTGACTGATCTAATTGCTTTGTTTTGCTATGAAAGGGGAGTGTTTAGTTCTCCTCCCCTCTGCAATAAAAACAGTGGAAAAAATTGCACAGCTTTCTGTCTTTTTTTATATTAGCTGCCATGTTCCTGACATTAGCAGGATTAATTACCCATCTAAGATTGACAGCAGTACCTGACAGGGTAAACTACAGATTTAACTGTGTCTATGATATGTCATGCAAGTGGAGACGAATTTCTCTGGAAAGTATGTGAGAAGTTGAGTTAAAAAAAAGTAGGTGGGCTTTCTCTTCCTTTGACTCCAATGCAAGGAAATAAAAGTTTTAAAAACTACAAGCAGGTTTCTTGTAGATACACAATGCTGGAACCATATTGTATGGAGAAAAGAAACCTAATGATTGAGTTAAACTGTATGAGAGGGTGGGGTTTAAGCATATTTAGTTCTGTGAATTAATTTCTTAATTAATATTCCTAATTTCTTTGTTAAGATGGTTTAAGATAGAGTAGCAAGCTTTTAGCTTTATCTATAATTAAATCTGTGTGCTGGGTGTAAAAGATAGTAGTTTTGGATTTGGGTTTTTCTGTTTTCAAGGGGGTCAGTAATGTTTAGTAAATTATTAGTAGTTGGTTTCCTAGAGATTCCAAAGCAAATGCCAGCTGTTTTAATGCTAATCTGTTAATTAGGAAGTAGCTGAATATTTCTTTGAATTCCAGGTTAAGCTAGGCCTCCGCTTGTTTTGTAGAGGTGTCAGAGTGGTATAGCAAGATGTCATCTGCATAAAGTTTGCTGTATTAACAACTATTGTAATGATGATATAATTTAAGAATTTAACAGGAAGATGTAAAGCTTAGCACTGTATCTTGTGGTACACTTGCTGATCTAAGTTGATTGCCTTATGCAATTATGAATACCCAGTTCATGAGGTAATTAGAGAGCTAATTGAGTACTTTGCTACTGAACTCTAATGTATTTGCTTTACTGATAGAAGAGGATGGTCTATCTGTGCAAAGACCCAATATACATTTACAAAAATGCCCCTTCTTATCAAATTCCATGTTGGAATACATTGTGCTAGTTTCTGATTAGACAGAGGTTAGGATGCTATGTCCTGATATAAATATATGTCAATCACCTGAATGCAAGATGCATTTGTTTATATACTCCATTAATTCTTAATGCATTATTTTTTTTTCAAATATTTTTGTCAAAGTGCACAGGACTGAAATGGGTCTAAAGTCCTTGGGGCTTTTAATGTGTGGACATTATGTAATGGTATAGTTAATGTGTGTTTGAAATGCTGAAGAACTTTGCTTAGGGCTAAGAAGAAATTAAGCATGCTTGTGAGTGGCTTTGTTACACATGGACCAGAAATCTGGAGGGAGGACATTATAAAACTTGTCATTTTTTTGAAGTTTAGTAGAGTTTTCTTTTGTCAACTGTTTTTGATGGCCTAGAAATAAATGGGGGTGGAATAGTGGCAGTTTAGTTGTGAGGAAGTATTGTCAGGAAGAGTGACTGTCTGCTTTGTTACTTTTTGGTCAAAGGTGATATTTGCAACATAGTCCTTGAATATTTCTAGCAGTGTTTTATCCATGTTTTGTTGAATTTTTATGTATTTTGGTTTGTCCTGGTATGATATATCTAAAAAGTAAATCACAATCGAAGACAATTAAAAAACACAGCCAGATACAAACACACAAAATAAAAGATGGTGGAATAATATCCAGTGACATCAGAAATAAAATTGTTATTAAAAGTAACATACCACAGTAGGACTATCAGTATAAGAAATATTCTAGTTCACTGCATGACAAGGAAATGACAGAGGAGTTGTTGGAGTGGAAGGAGTATGTGTGGCAGGTAAAGCATAATGCTTGTGTAAAGTCATGTTTCAATGATATGAACATTTCAAGATATTTTTGAGAAGGAGGGAATTACATTATTGATCATCTTATTTATCATGTGATCATTTCTAAACATTTTATGTTTCAGGTCTTTTGATGTTTATTCACAGTCTGAAGAAGTCTGTTGGATTAAAACACTTACTGTTATTTCTTTGAAATAAAGTGCTTTATATTTTGAAGTCACAGGATTTTATTCCACCGTATTTTATTTTATCTCATACGATATATTTTTTGTTATTTGCCAGATGTGGGATCAGTGGACATCATTTTTTTCTTTCTTCCTTGTAACCTGATTTTCCTTCTTTAACATGTAGCTTACATTTCTTTCTTTAGTTTGAAATATTGATAAAATTCTGTAAGATGTTTGGCAGATTCCATGAACTCCAGGCTACGGGCTGTTAGTTTAAAAACTGATTCATATTGGAGGTGATCCATGGACAGTTTTTGCCTTTGATTCTTTTGTTTGCTAAAATGGAAATGCTTGTCTAAAATGGATTCTGTTTTTGTATAGAATATTCCAAGGGTGCTATTGAATCATTCTTTTCATAAAGCTCTGTTCAGTCTATTTTTATAGTTCTTGTAGGTCATTTTCTTATGAAACAGGAAAGCTTCTTATTGGGATTATATTATATTCTAGTTTTGGAGATTTAAATGAGATGGATGCTATGAATGTATTATGGTCACTTATTACATTTGGAGGAGTGCTTACTTTTGAGAATTTATTTGCAAAGCTGGCTAACAGATCTCGCAGTGAATGTTTGTTAGTACTTGGGTTTGGCCTGACAGGAGTCGTATTTATTTGTGTAAGTCTATTAAGGGCGAAGAATCTTTGGATTTGAGCTTTTTTGGGATCTTAGCATGACTGTACTAAAGTCAACAGATATAATGATTTTGCTTTGTGGAAATGTTTCAAGGCTGACTATTTTCATATCTGATGTTATATACTATGGCTATGTAATTTTTTCTATATGTCTCAAGTTTTATTTTATATGTGGGATTTTGAATTGTCGGTGTTTTTGAATAATAGTGCACCTATCTGCCCATTTTGAGACTACATATGATGTTCTAGTGAATTTAGACATTATAGATTTGGCATGAGGAGCAATGGATTAACAAAAGAGAGTGAAAAAGGCAGACATTAAGATACACTGGAGAAGAGTTGCATATTGGAAGTAGGATGACAGTGGGCCAGCCATACTTTCAGGTTGTACACCAAAGACCAAGTATAATTTGCAAGAATGATGTTCTGGTAGATGGACAATGCAGATTGAATAACTGTGAAGCCATACCAGATGCAGAAGTTTTTTTGCAAGATTTTATGAAGATGTGTATATAGGTGGAAGTGACAGCAAACAGGAGATACTGTGGACCAAAATAACATTTTTTAAATGAAATTATATAATTAAGGATGAGCTAAGGAGATTAAATTAAGAAATAACCATGGGTGACGTTAAAGATGGTATCAAGTACCCAAACAAGAAAAGATAGCCAGGAGGATGGCTTAACCATAAACACAAATAAACCTATATTAAACTGGTTGTTTGAGGAGGTCTTTGAAGGTAAAGGTTTGCCAGTGTCCAAGGGTAAGATGGCGATGCTGAGTCTGCTTAAAGGTTCAGGGGAAAAGGGCTTCCAGGAAATTGCCGGCAGACAGAGTGCTTGTTTTTTATGTTTTGTTGATCAAGTGGTTCCACTAGGCTTGTCACCTATATTCAGATGAAGCTCAAGGTAGTGTTCATACTCAATAATAAAATTTAGCCAGTTCACCATGCCCATTCCCTGTTCTGTGGAACGCATGGAAGTGGTGCTTCCTACCAAAAACATAAGGTATTCTGAGGCATTAGGAGCTGCAGACATGAGCTATGACACTGGCAATGAGGTTTTTAATGATGCTATTGCTACTGAGCCTTTGGACACAGAAGAGGTGATTGTTGCTGAAGAAGGGATACTGAAAGGGGCAGTGCAGTATTTGATGAATGATGCATACAATCATTATCTTACTGAAGCTGACAACACTGCTGACCCAATTAAACATTATGTTTAAAGTAATTAGAATTTCAGTGGAGAAGGTGGAGAAGCTACTGATGATATTCAAAATCATCAGATATTTTAGGAAGTGTTTTTATTAAAACTGTGCTGACACTTTCTTCTTATGCTGCTATTACTGTAAAAGTTTTAGGAATGTTGCAGCTACAGGAGAAGAGGAACATGATTTGTTTTTATTAACTTGAACAAGGTACAATATCATGTACTATTTGAACTAGAATACATTAGAAACAACGTTTTTGATCATTTTATTTTATATTACTTTTGCTGATTTACTTTTTGACTGCAAAGGGGATACTCTTGTCATACAAGAATTTATTTTACAATTTTTTTAACAATCTTTTGTTTTGCCTTTCACTTACACCTATAACACAAACACCATTGATTCTCTAGATGATTTTTCTTTGAAAGGAAAATAATCTGTCTTTAAAAAACAGGAAGCCTACAGTTATCATGCCCCCATTGCATGCCACTAACTGCCATACAAATTGTACCTTAAGTTCACTGTCATATGAAGAATTTCTGCAAGCATTAAATGGTTTATAGCAGTAGGAATGATTTTTATATGAAGCCAGAAATAGCAGATTGTCTAATCACTGAAAGTTGTATAAATTATATTTTTTCTTGCATATTAGAAAGTTGCACAGTTTTATAGCGTAAACTACTATCATGGATTAAATTGTAAAGATGGTAAAAGTACTCATTTTTGAAAATGATATTGCCCCTGCTATTTCCTTTTTATGTTACAAAGGCAGGAATATAAGAGATTAATTGATAAATATCTACTATAGGAGGCATTTCCAAATGTAGTACCTTTATCTGATGAATACTGGGGGAACTTTCTTGTGTGGTTCTTGCAGTGTATGTAGATATGTTGTATTTTATTTTAGTTAAATAAGAGGGGAACATTTCTGGTTTCATGCACTTTTATAAATGTGACACTAACTCAGTGATATATGCAATTTCTTGTGATACCAGTTTGACTCATACTGGTCAGACTAAAATAAACCTCAATATTAGATTGTAAAAGCATGTAAGAAATATCAGAAAAGGAAACGTCATTGTTCTGGAATCAAATATTTTGTGAAGAATCATGATGG
Organism: Protopterus annectens; assembly: GCF_019279795.1. Lineage (NCBI taxonomy): Eukaryota > Metazoa > Chordata > Ceratodontiformes > Protopteridae > Protopterus > Protopterus annectens. Next base: position 1,350,860,785 of record NC_056725.1, read on the forward strand.
TTCCACAGGAGGACCGAAAAACTATGGATTCAGTGGGTGTTAGTCTCAATTATGGGAGGATTCGAGATTCAAAATTTATTGGTGTTTTAATAAGCACACTGCTTTCTTAAATGTAACACTTGGAAACTATGTGGTCTTAACACTGACCTTCACTGGAAGAGTTTGCTTAACAGAATTATTGTTTTATTACTTGTTCTTAATTGTTTTTTCCTTCCATGTCTAATGCTCTGTTTTATACATTTCTTTGTACTTCTTTGAAGGCTCTTGTTACCCAAGGTACTAGAGCTCGGTTTATTAAAATTTTATTCCCCAATATTTATAGGCTTATCTGTTATTATTTATTATTTGAAGTTTTATTTTATTATTTCTTAAGGAATCATCTTATTGTTCTATTGTGATTTAGATACCAGTAAATAGGAGCTTTAATTTCTGTAAGTAGGAAACATGTTTAAGACTTGACTTTTGCAACTGTTCCTCATTAAGCTGACTGGTTAAATAAGCTAACCTCTATAGACATAATGCTTCTTGATAACTTGGGTCTATATTAGATCACCAAACGCTTAAAAAAGCGAACGGTGATTGATCAAACTTATGTAAGTGAAAGCTTAAAATATCGAAGCAACAGAAATCCATATTTTTTCCTAGGGAAAGAATTTGGTTGTCTGTTTCTGTTGCTTTGGTATTTTCAGTGCTGTGGTGGAAAGTTATGGGTCGGGTTTCAGTTAAGTGTGCGATTGTGTGGATGTGAGTGTTAGAGCGGGTTAGGTGAGTTAGGACACGGGTTAGGTATGTGTGCAATTGTGTGGACGTGAGAGTTAGGTGGGTTAGGGTTAGGGAGCGGGTGAGGTGAGTGTGTGATAGTGATGGACCTTAGGGTTAGGGTTTGGGTTAAGGTAAGTGGATAGTTAGCGGTGTGTGTATAGTTTAGTGTAGGGTTAGGTGTCAGATTTTAGGTGTATGTGTGTGGATTGCTGTTTGTTTGGTGTGCTTTTGTTGTGTGCATGTGTTTTGGAACAGCTTACATAAGTTCGATCAATCACCGTTCGCTTTTTTAAGCGTTTGGTGATCTAATATATAACCGATAACTCCTATAGACATTTTGCTCCTTGAAAATAATTCTGATTTTCAGGAGTTACTGACTCAGTAAATAAAATGTCTGCAGTTTGTGTGTGTGTGTGTGTGTGTGTGTGTGTGTGTGTGTGTGTGTGTGTGTGTGTGTGTGTTTGTGTGCGTGTTTATGTGTGTGTTTATGGAAATGCTTACCTGATTTATACCAGCCACTCCTGCTAGCATGTAGTCTACTTTGCACTGTTGTCTGATATTTTTCCTTAAACATAAAGAAAAGGGGAACAATTTCAAAGCATACCTAAGATGCAAGGTAACATACATCTCTGCTTTTGTTCAGAAATCGACTGGTAAAGAACATTTGGGACTTGTCCTCGTCCTCTGATTTACTTCTTTAGTTTTCTACATGGAAGGCCTTGTTAAGGCCCAGAAAACCATGTCTACTGGCCGGTCTGTCCAATTCCACTGTTAAAGAATCATAAAAACTGTAAAAAATGACAGGCATGTTCTCTCCTTCTGTGGTGGTGATCACTTAGCAGCCTGTTTGCTGACGGAAATGTAACTAGCCTACTTCTGAGAAGTTTTCTATATTTCTGTGGGGCACTGTAATAAATTGGGAGAAAAGTAACCAACTTTCAAAAGGGAAGGCATAAAAGACAAACTAGCAACATAGGAGCCATGTCAAAGTAACACATATTTCTGTAAAAAGTTGTTTAATGGTCAAAAGTGAAAGAAATTGCATTGTGTTTATATTTTCAATAAATGTAATTGTGCTTCCTACCATAAAATATATAAAATGTACACAGCAAATGTGTGCAGTATTGCAAACTCTGCTGTTAGAACGTGCTGTGCCGGGTAACATGATGATTTCCATATTTACTCTGGCTTGGTGTACCTTCTTAGTCTCTTTGTATACCTAACTGTGAAAAAGTGAGAGGCATCAATGCCACCAGGTGGCACTGTTCAACCACTACCTATCTTTTAATACAAGTCAAAAGTACTGTAACTCTTTTATTAATTTACCACTGCCCTGTTTTAGTCCCATTAATGCTTAGTATATTCTACTAAACTGCTACTGCCCTGTTTTCAGCTCCTATCCCGTCAACTCTCTGCATCCTTCTAATTTCACACACACAGTGCCTTATGCCAGTGCCTCCTTACCTCTGAGCTAGTTCTCAGCTTCACTGATAACTTTTTGCTGGCTTTCTTCTTTCTCCTTGGCTCTACCCACTCTGTTCACCCTGTGGGCTCTCTCCGCTCCCCTACTCTGTCCCCAGTTCCCACCCGCGCCACTACTCCTACTTTTATTTCAACCACTCCCCACCCACTCAAGACAACCATCCAGTCAAAGCCTTCCCCTCTTTGCCCCTCCTCCTTTCACCCAGAGTCAGCCATCCAGTCAAAGCCTTCCCCTCTTTACCCCTCCTCCTTTCACCCACAGTAACTAAATACATCACTAATTAAATACATCACTCTTTCATAACCCCCTCTCATCCCACAGCTCTTCTCTCCAACTACAAATCCTCCCATATTAAACTACCTTTTTCTAACCATGCTCTCCTTACTGTTTCTAACACTCCAACCCCCCATCTCCCTCCTACTACTCCTAACAACATTATACCATGCCAGCTCCTATACCTCCAATCAGCTTCCACTCTCTACTCCTTACCATACTCCCACACAAAACCATCTCCTCCCTCATACAAATAATCATTTCTTTTCCATCTCCTCCTCTCTGTTTCAGCTCAAACCTCTGCACCTTTTTAATCCTAAAATTATTTGCACTACTGCTAAGACACTTACTCTTAAACAAATACTAGACAATCCAGAATACCCTAAATCCAAATCAAAACACACTAAAATAACGTCCTTCAATAACCTCGTCTTAGCTGGAGACATTCACCCCAATCCTGGACCTAACCCACCCACAAATAGCAATTACTATCCCCCTTCCTCTAACCTTTCACCCCCCCTACAATACTGTTACATTTTTCACACTCAATGCCCAGACTCTCACCAACAAAGCACATCAGTTTCAAGCATGGCTAAGTCATAACCAACCTGACATTGTAGCCATCTCTGAAACTTGGCTCAAACCCCACATCTCTAACTCTGAAATCCTACCCTCTGGATTTCATACTCTTAGATGTGACCTTCCAAAGAAAAAAGGCGGAGGCGTTTCATTAATCTATTCCAATCTACTTACCTTAATTCCCCTACCAAACCTCATTTCTAAATTTGCCAATGCAGAACTAACTGTCAGTCTATTAAAAATGAATAATCACAAAAGCCTCTGTATCATCACCATTTATATCCCACCCAGAAATAATGTCTCAACCCTTGAAGACATACTACAACTGAAATTAACCTTGAAACTTACATACTAGGTGATGTAAACATCAACTGGAATAAAATCAACAGTCCCATACCCTCCCTGTCCATTAACCTCTTTAACTTTACTCAAGTAACCCACTCCATCACCAGATCCAATAAAACAAATCCCCCAGATCCAGTCCTGACTGGATCTTAGTCACCCATCCAAATAAAATGACCAACTCTGGCACCATCCCTGACTCTATTAGTGACCACTTCACAGCTTTCATTTACCATGCAACCACCTCCGATCCACACCAACATCAATATATTCAGACCTGCAACCTTAGTAAATTTGACCCCAAAATTTTCTCTAACTATCTCAAACAAAAGAATTGGAATAGTCTAAAAATCCTTCCACTCAATAAAGCCATAGACCATTTTAATTCTTTTTTTTTTCTCCATAATAAATTTTTATTGATATATATTTTCAAAATACAATAAAATTACACACATAATTCACTACTATTACTATCAAAACTATATACAATATCTACATGAAATGCTTCCATATAAAAATCGTCATTATTCCAAAAAAGAAGACACCAGGGAAGAAAAACAAAGCCAAAACATTTGTAGAAGTACTTTGCGTCCATACATATCATACATATTTTCAAAACATTGTTTCCTCCACATATACATCCAAACTTTAATATATTCCTAATAACAGTATTATGCTAATATAATGTTAAAAACTTTTCCCATATTTTCGGGTTATTAATATTTTTGTTACTTTGCTTCAGGAGTAATTTATGTGCTAATATATGCTTTATAGCCACAAGCTTGAAATTATCCCATGATGTCTTATCTGGTTCTAACCAATTTGTAGCTATATATAACTTCATCAGCAAAAAATTATTCATACATACTATAGTTTGTGACCTAGAGAGCTCTCTTGGAGGAACATGTAGAATCATAAATTCCCATGATAACGTTGAACTTTGATAACCCATCTTTTGTAGTTGTGTTCTAAGAGAGTTCCAAAGTTTATATATACACTGGCAGCTCCAGAACATATGAAGATGATCCGCCATTTGATTTGTGCAATATGGACAAGTTGGAGAATTCCTAGGATTAAATTTATGTAACCTAAGACGAGTATAATAAGCATTATTCCAAATCATCAACTGCGTATACATCACTTTTTGAAAAGAGACCGATTTTATTGTTAAATCAATTGCTTTTAATACCTGATTATCTGCTACTGTCATTTTGTTTACCCAATACCCTGACAACAGAATTTTATCCTGGAATTTTAAATCTTTAATTAATTTATTTGTTGTTGTTATAAATTTGACCTCCTGTTGGAGAGCCTGCCACAATTCAGAGCATTTATCCACAATTCCAACTACCGGTTTAAAGTTTTCAAAATGACTCAGAGCAAGTTCTCTGATTTGTCTCATGACAACTATATAACTCTTAGGAAGATTCAATTCCTGCCTAACTTGCGAAGCCGATAAATGAAATTTATTAAAAACATCAGTCAGAGTCAAATTAACTATTAATGGGAATTTACTAAGATCAATCAACTGATTATTTAGTTTAAAATTGGGATTCCTATGGAAAGGCTGAAAAACCATCATATATTGCAACAAGTCTACTGATTGGAATAAATTTTGCAAAGATGACACATATGTTTTTAAGTGGTCCATAATCCCATACTTTATCAAACTAGTTTTATCCAAAAAGGGTAAAGCTTTAGGATTTATGTTCCGCTCTAGAATATGCTTGTAATTCAAGACCACCCAAGTTGGTATCCACTTTGTACTAATTACCTCGTAATTAGCAATTCTTAAACACCTGTTGGCGTTCACAATTAAATAGTATACTTCAAAATTTGGTAACTCAAGTCCTCCTCTACTCTTCGGGGTCATTAATTTCTCATACGATATTCTAGTTTTCTTTGGCTCCCAAATAAATTTAGCTAGATCTTTATGAATTTGTTTAAAAACTGTCTTTGTAATTGATACTTGAGCAGACCTAAAGATATATAACATTCGTGGTAATATATTCATTTTCACTATTGATACTTTTGCCAATACCGGTAGTCTTAAATTCCTCCATCTGCCACAATCAGCTACTATTAGTTCCCATACTCGTTTAATATTATTACTATAAAAGTCCTTATTATCCATAGAGAAGCTAATACCCAAATATTTGATATTTTCTTTACATGATACCTTCCCCAACAGGGACATTAATGAAAAAGGTTTAGGGGTTCTTAACGGGAAAATACTAGTTTTCTCCAAATTAATTTTGTAATTAGAGACTTCTGAAAATTCGTTTATAACATTTAATATCTTTTCACTATCAGAAATTGAGGTTGTACAATAAATAATAAGATCATCAACAAATGCCGACATTACTAATTTATTCCTATAAAGTATTGGTGCATTATGATACAAATTTTGCTTAATATATAAAAATAGAGGTTCCAAATAAAGGTTAAACAATAAGGGGGACAAAGGGCAACCCTGCCGTGTACCATTTTTAATCTGTATTCTTTTAGAATAACTCCTATTAATATATAACGTAGTATACGGATTACTATATAATATTTGTAGTATCTGAATAAATTCCTGTGGCATATTGAAATAAGGCAACACATCAAACAAAAAGTTTATATCCACTCTATCAAATGCTTTCTGAGCATCTATTATAAGGGCATAAATATTAGAGTTGTTTTGTTTAGCATACATCATCATATTATGTAGTGTAAGTGTGTTATCACTAGTTTGTCTAGTTGCCATAAATCCAGCCTGTTCCTTAGAAATTAAATGGATCATAATATTTTTTAATCTACATGCTATAATGGTAGTGAGAATTTTCATATCCACATTTATTAATGCTATTGGCCTGTAATTATCCGGGCTTTGGGGATCTGAATTAGCTTTATGTATAAAGATTGTTTTTGACACATTAAGGTGAGGGTCACTAATTTTATTTCTGATTATATAGTTAAATACATGAGACAATATTTTACCAAAACTATCAACAAACTCTTTATAAAATTCAACTGTCCAACCATCAGGACCTGGTGACTTATGTACTTTCATATGTTGAGTTACATATACTATTTCCTCTGAAGATATAGGTTTAATCAGATCACCTTGCAGACTCTCTTCTAATTTTGGAAAATTAATTTTTTGCAAGAATCTTTTATTCTGTTTATGTATAGACCTATCAATTTGACCCTCATAAACCTTGGTATAAATTTTTTCGAAAATATCAATAATATCCTCAGTTTTAGAATACACTGTGTCATTGCATTCTATTTCCGAAATATGTACTGTTGTTTTCGATTGATTTATAATCCTTGCCAATGCTTTTGATGGTATTTGAACATTATTGGCGTATTTCACTAAACACCTATGCTCCTGAAGTGTTACTCTACTATTATGCAGCAAGAAGAGATCCCTTTGACATTTCAACATTTCCTTCTCTGTTTGATCATTAAAATTCTGAATCAGTTCTTTCTCGAGTAGCTTCACTTTTGTTTCTAATTTTTGAATATCATTGTTTTGCCTTTTCTTATAATATGAGGCTTTTTGCAAAAGAAATCCTCTAATTTGAGATTTAGCTGCTGCCCATTCAATATCAGGAGTATGTTCCTGAAGCTTCATCCTATCTGTTAAACCTTTCAGATACTTTACAATTCCCTCTATTATATCCTTTTTATTTAACAAATTTGAGACCATTTTAATTCTACTTTCCTAGATGCTCTAGATTCCCCAGCACCACCAAGGAAAAAAGAATAAAAACTATAACTGCCCCTTGGCTAACCAAAGAAACAAAGCAAATTATGCATCAAGTAGACAAATCCTGGAAGCTTTACTAAAAGAATAAACTTCCTGAAACCCTTTTCCAATATACACAGCTCTGTAACCTTGCAAAAAAAAAAAAAAAAAAAAAACAAATCTTCAAAGACAAAAAATCCTACTACACTAAGCTCCAGTCCAACAATCCCCAAAACCTAGGCTTTTTTGGAACTCCATAAACTCACTCCTCAACACAGGCTCCAAAAATAACCCCTGTCCAGACCCAAGTAAATCTGACCTTGAATTAGCCTCACTATTCAACTCTTTCTTTATAGTGTCAGTATCCAACCTAACAAAAACTTTTCCCAACAATGACCAATCTCTCCTACATTCCACCTCATCTAAGTCCCCAAATAGTTTCCCCCCTATGTTTGAGCTTAAACCTGTCTCCACTAACTACATAAAAATACTTCTATCCAAACGTAAACCCTGCTCCAATGCACCTGACAACATCCCCTCTTCCTTTCTCAAGTCTGCTGCTGATGGTATAGCTCTCCCAATTAGTATCTTAATTAATATTTCCATAAAGGAATTCTATGTCCCTAAACTCTGGTGTTCCGCCTTTATTGTTCCTCTCCACAAGGGAGGCAAAAACACTTACATTTCAAACTTCCACCCTATAGCTCTTCTCTCTCCAATCTCCAAAATCCTAGAAAAATGCATCCACCTCCAACTTATGCCTTTTTTGACTAAAAAAACAACTTCTTACCCCTATCCAACATGGCTTTCGATTCCAATTTAATGAATAGGACAGGCGCTTTCACGTAGACACTCTACGCTTCATCAGATCCTTAAACAACTCCATAAAACACATCATTATATATAGTGTCACTATAGCATTTAATCATTCCATCAAAAAATGAACTAATTAAATAATCACATAGTAATAAAACAATCAATTATTAAATAAAAGCAAGCTATTTAAAGTGACGTGCATCCAATACTGGCTTGATACAAATACTATTATTGAAGCCAGAATAAATGTGTGCTTGCAACTTAAAAATCCATTTTAACTCCACACGTTCAATAAAATTGTCGTTATTACCACCCCTGCACTAAAATAATGGTTCAAAAATATCAAAAGATCACATACAAGAGTGGCCACAATGCAACTCAGGAAGACTTTCTTAAAGTAAGGAAAGGGCACTTGGGGAAGAATCAGAAATTGCAAAGTTATCCCCAGTGAACAGTCAGCCCACAGCATAAACTACTAGTGGCCACAATCACTTGTAAGGAGTGGCCAGAGAAGGCTCTGAGGTCAACAGAGACTAAGCTGAAGACCTGGACATTGACTGAAATGAAAGCACAGAAGATCAAGGATGGACTCAGGGCTCTAAGTCAGGAAGAAAAATAGGTGGTGTTGAAGAAGAATGTCAGCATCTCAAAACAGCATATGTGATGTCTATAGAATACATATGTGATGTCTACAGAATACATATGTGATGTCTATAGAATACATATGTGGCTGAGGCAGCAGTGGTACATAAATCTGGTACATAAAGAAAGCTGGTGGCGAAATGCAGAAATCAGGGAAGCTATCAAAAAAAAAAGAAAGAAGGAGTGCAGGAAAAAGTGGGCTACATAAAAGACACATCAGTCTAAAAAGGAATACAGGTGGCTAACAAAGACGCGAAGACAGCAGTAACAATAGCAAAGAAAAAAGCCATCAGATGCACTCTACCAGCTTCTGGAAACTGACTCAGCAGATGGCATAAAGAAACTCTATCAGGTTGGAAGGCAAAGACAAGAAAGATAAAGAAGATAGTCAGACACCCTTCATAAGGGATACCAGCAACAGTTTATTTACCAGTCCTCAGGACATGAAAGGCAGATGGAAAAAGTACTTTCAGAAGTGTTTTCTTGTGAAAGTTGCTGGAAATTGGTGAAGCTTGTGTATATTAAAATATTTTATCCATGGTATCCTGAGCAACTTTGTCTCATTTCTGACTTTATTACTTTGTCAAGTTCAGATGCTATTGTTTTAATATTGCCGTACTGCTCATGGACTTGCACACTTTCATGGCAAGGTACGTCACAGTTGCTTGAAATACCATACCTGTAACTTACACTGACAAACATTTCTATAAGCACAATAGCAATATAGTTCAAGCAAACATTTTATGGGGTGACAGAAAGTATTAACTTTTGTAATGTACACTTACATTGTACACAGGTAGCTTTCAGTAAAGTAAGTTTGCTTCTTACTTTCTACAAACCTGGGAGATTGGCTGCTTGTCATCTTCCATAGTACAATGTGGCTCATGATGCCTGCAGGCATGTATACTGCATAAATTCAATGCTTCTACCATGGTAGCTATGCTAATTAGGTACCAGCTTATGACTTTTACTTATTTCTATGTGTTTCACCTGTGGGTCATTTTGTGCTAAGAGTTGCTCAATCTCATGCACTCACATAAACACCAGAGAAGTGCACCAAGCATGCGTGGTCAATGACCCTTATGGGGACACGAGGAAGACTATGTTACTTTTATACCTGATGGAGGTGCTGAAGACCAATACATCTATCATAATTAGGCATTTTGCACCGAGGACACACGCTCCATGCCATTGTTCACAGTTTAACACTGCACTACCACCACAACACTTTGTGCATTACATAATCCTCACACCAAGACAGGTCACACAATGAGGTGCTCTGTGGTGCATGGACATGCTGAAAACATAAATGGGAATGAGAGACCTACCATAGTTCTGTGGGATATGACCTGCAGAATGACCAAGGGCACTGAATATGGCAGGGCTCCCCGTGATGCAGCAGGGAAAACCAATTGTTTTTTATTTGTTGCATAAGTGCCACTGGAAGTGCTGACTGGGGACTCTTAACAGGGTCCCCAGTATAAAGCAGATGCCTGTTACCTGCATACTCTTCTCTGCTGAGCACTGCAGGCACTAGCACAGTGAGCTGAAGAGGTACCTGCATTTCTTAGTCAGTGAGTAGGTGAGGTTCTAGTAAGGGCACATGAGATATATTGCAAGTATCTCTCTTTTCTGCACAGTAATATTTATTTTCTAATTTATAAATCTATAATATTTCTTCCTTCTGGCTCGGTACTCCTTATTGGAGAAAGGCCTTATGCACTGAAGGTGAATGGAGAGGCTTACTGGGCACAGGGATTTTGTAAGATTGATTTTCATTTGTTAATTATAATTGCATTCAGAGTATCTTAGATATATTTGTTATATGTCACCAGTATACAAGACGGTGGCCTTGTAAAAGTAATGTTGCCTAGTTTAATGTGTATAGAGGACATGCATAGCACATTTCCTGGTATTCTGAATATTAGCACTGAATTATGCAGCTTATCAATATGTGTGACCTTTGCAATTTATTTTTGTATACATGCCAGATTTAGATGTCTTTAGCGTTGTCGCCTCATAGTAAGATATTGTCCTGTTCGATTCTCAGCTAAAGCGTCTTCTGTGTGGAGACATGCATGAATGGGTGTACCTTCGTTGAAGGTTGTGTGTCAGGGCTGGCAACTCGGCATGTAAAAATCTACTGCCAAACATTAGCGGACCGGAGTTCCGCTGTGGCGACCCCTAACCGGGAAAAGCCAAAAGACACAACAACAACAACACAGAATATCTATAGTATGACAAGAGTATGCAGCACAGTCCTGATAAAACTGCTATTTATAGGCACAACATGAGTCTTTTCCACAAGTTTCACAGCATATCTGCACACACACATCAGGAATGCTGCGTTTGTCCACACTTTTCTGACAGCACATCCTAGTTTACAGTCAGCTGTAAAATACATGCGTGAAGTTAGGGGAACTACACTGATGTACAGTTTTACTACCTTAGTAGTATTTAACTGTCCCTGTGATGCCCACCACTGCTATCAATATGTGATGGCCACTAATATGTGACATCCCCATGTTGGGCCAGTAATCAGGGAGCCTGAATCTTCACCACTGACACTGGAAATGGATGTGCACTTAGAATACAAATGGATACACTCAGTATTTCCAGATGCAGACCTCTCTGCATCTAGTACAATTTCCCTTAAGAGCATATAGGGAACACACTCAGCCCAGATTCTGGATTTCTCTATATCTGTCTCCCTCCAGGTCCCTTAAGAGCACACAGGGAGCACACTCAGCCTGGGGTCTGACTTTCTCTATATTTGAATCTCTCCAGGTCCCCAATAAGACTATCCACTGGTACAGCTGTAGGGTTAGGTCCTCAGCCAAGTGTTCAAGCCATGTCCTCCAGCATCCTCTAAGTAAACCCAGTGCTTCGTTTCCCTGCTCCAAGTAGGTGACACACACACACACACACACACACACACACACACACACACACACACACACACACACACACACACACACCTGGGAAAGACTGGCAGAGGTTTACTAGCTATGCCACCTTCTGCCCAGACTATAAGGTAGTTATCACCACCACCAAACACTCCACAATCAGCTACTCTAAGGCCCTTAACAAAGGGTGTCCAATTATACTGTGTAATATTAAGACTAATGCAAGTGATGTTAGTTAACCAAGATGGCTAGGCTTTCTAGTGTGAACCACACACTGTCACCGGATAAATGTAAGTACTCTCAAACATTAGATACATTCTACAAGGACCAGCCACAATAAAAGTTTTAAATGTATTTAATAATAAATAATAAAAGAACATGAAAGTATTGAATATATATTCACAGTAAACCACAGAGTTCAAATCACAGAAAATATTTGAAATTAACACTGAGGGACAGATTCATACAAATAAAGAAAAACACTCTCTAAACTAAGCTTCACTATATTCCTGAATGATTCTAAGAGAATTTACAGTTCCCTAAAAACTCAGTCCTCAGAGATTACGCTGTGTAAAATATAATATCCAAGATGGCTTGGAGAATGACCTCATCTGGTCACCTGTCTCTAGGTTCTCACAGTATATCCCCCTTTGAAGCTGAGACAAGACTTTAGCATGGATGGCTACAATACACATCTAAATGTTTATTGCAGTGCCTGGGGCTTTCCGTCTTTTTACTGAGCTAATGAACAAAGGCGTCTTCCAGACCCACCGTCTCCAGTCCTATTCAGCACCGTGGGTTGAATTTTAATGGTTTAATAGCTCATTTACATTTCTCTTATTTTTCTTAAAGTAAGTTAGCTGGTTAACCTCTGATGTGCCAGTATTCTGTATTAAAATGGTTCTACTTTTAAATGCTGAATACCCAAAATGTCAAAATCCAAAATATCGACACTAAAACACTGAAAGTTCATTATACTGAAATGTCACAATACTGAGTGCTAAAACACTGTTGATGATGTTTAAAATGTATACTGGGGTTTTAAGATGTTTTACATTTTAGTGAAATAAATAGCAAAAAAAAAAGATGTCTGAGGTTACCTTTTAAGCTCCAGTAAGTATTGGAGAGATATATAGCAATTTGCAGTCTGACAACAGTGAAGTAGTGTTGCTGACAGAGGGTTAAGGAGTGTTTGTTGCAGTTTAAACATGCAGCTATGCAGCATGGAACAGTATGTTTACTGTTTTCTTCTATGTAGTGTGACCTCGGAATTGACCTATTTTAGTAGCAGACCCCCTGCTTAAACTTGGAGGAGTTTAAAATTGTTTGTTTTATATTTGTTGTTGTGTGTTTTTGTGTGGGAGGTGAGGAAGTGTAGCTTTGCTCTGTTTGTTTGGATATTATGGGAATCAATGTTTTCAGGTTTCAGTGTACTGGTGTTTTGGCATTCTAGTCTCGATAATCTGGATTTTGAGATTTTGGGAATTCGACATTTAAAAGTAGAACCATTAAAACATATACAATTTAATTCAGTTACAAAAATGCCTATACATTTATTTCATTCCAGCAGGGTGCACTCTTGATACATTTTAACACAGGCAAACCTCACAAATATATTTCAACAACAGCATCTGTACCAATCAGTTTGATATACGCATGACATATAATTATTTACAAAATTCCAGCTAGCTATGCTGGCACAAGTCATAGGTCCAATGCCCTACTTCTCCTGGCATGGCTGGCAGTACCTCCTATCATTACAGTCCCACAAAAATGTATACCCTTCCTCTATATCCTCTTCACATTTTTACCTTCCTGCTTCCCTTATGTATGCTCCCCTGCTTGCTGTCCCATTTCCTACTGTTCTAGGCACAAATTTCTACCCCTTTTATAGTAAAAAATTTAAATATTGCAGTGGGCCCTTTAAAGTGCCATGCTTGTTTACTCATATTGTAACAAATTCATGCATGTGGATGTTGAGGTTCATACATTCTCTCTGCTTATCTATTTTTCCTCATCACACTCTCAACCACAACGGCTGGATTTAGTACAGGTACTGTGACTTGCACAAGCTGGATTTTTATTTGTAAGTAAAATTAGCTGCAGATTTCCTCCAAGTTTATTGATAATTAACCTCAGGCTGCATCATTCTAAGAATCTTACCTGTGGTATGCATTCTGCAATTTGCTAAGCATGTTTCTGAATCTCATAGAATGAGTGCTCTACTCTAAATTTGAAATATACCTTAATGCTGACTATTTATGTATTTATATATGAATGTTTTATTTACAGGGTGATCTAGTTTTAAGTAGTGCCCTAATGTAGTATTTGTGGTGTCTGGGTGGAAAAACTAATTAAATATGATATATTTTCTTAATTCAGAATGTTGGTAAATTTGTAAAGCTATAGATATTGTCTGTGCTATATGTGTGCTTTTTTGCTATAAAAAATGTGTGCATAATCTTGAGACCTTTCCATCTTTGAATATGAAAGGAGAAGAAAGGAAACAAATGTATAAAATTTGTTATTGAAATATAAAGTGCAACTTGATGCTGTTTTTCAGGAAAGACTTAACTGTAATTATACAATGACCCTCCATTAATATTCAAAAACGTGCATGCTGATTGGTCAGCGTGCACGTTGTAAATCAGAGTTATAGTCATGGAAAAAGGTCCGGTCGCCCGGACTTTTTCCATTACTATAACTCTTTTTTTACAGCAACAGAGAACGCAAGATCGCCATTGCTTCACACTGTCTCACTATGTTAAACGAGTTTAAAATAGCGAGACAGCTTTAAAAAAAGCAACGGATAAACTCCTTTAACATAATGAGACAGTTTGTAAAAAGCAACGGAGATCTTGCTTTCTCCTTTGCTTTTTTCAAAACTGTCTCGCTATGTTAAATGGGTTTAACATAGCGAGACAGCTTTCAAAAAAGCAACTGAGATTCTCTGTTGCTTTTTTTAAAGCTGTCTCGCTATGTTAAACCCATTTAACATAGCAAAACAGTTTGTAAAAAGCAACGGAGATCTTGCTTTCTCTGTTGCTTTTGCCCACAGCTCTGATGTACTGCGTAGGCATACACATGCACAGTATATCAGAACTGCCGCAGAATACCAGACAGCTGCGGAAGGGCAGCAAGGAGGCATTATACAATGCCATTATTTAAGAAAAGTAATTATTTTTTTTCTTAAATAATGTCATTGTATAATAGCAATAACCCACTTGTGGGTGTGGGTAATGTACCCACGGTTGGCTTTGTTTGGCCACTCTGGCTTTGCCCTTGTGACCAAACCGCACCAACCGTGGGTAAATCCAGCATTACCCACACCCAGGCGTGGGTTATTGCTATATTAATTCACAGATGGGCATGGATTCAAGAAGACTAAGTGGGCATAAAAATGAAATCACAATAAACTTCAGAGGAAGTACTGGACATAATGGTGAAAGGAATTAGCTATTTTTTGTGTGAATAGCTGATAGATGTACCTTGTTTACTGTTATTGTTTCTTTTCATACTAATGTAATTACACCAGATCCTCCTGGGACACAATGATGAACTGATATATATATATATATATATATATATATATATATATATATATATATATATATATATATATATATAGTGCTGCGATAGTGTTGTCGCTTCACAGTAAGACGTTGTCCTGTTCTATTCTCAGCTAGAGCGTCTTCTGTGTGGAGATATGCATGAATGAGCGTACCTTCATTGAAGGTTGTGTGTCAGGGCCAGCAACTTGGCACATAAAAATCTACTGCCAATCATTAGCGGACCGGAGTTCCGCTGTGGCGACCCCTAACCGGGAAAAGCCAAAAGACACAACAACTTAGATACATGTGTGTGTGTAAACAATATATGGCAAAAACCCATGTGCAGCAGTAATATAAATAAATGTATATATATATATATATATATATATATATATATATATATATATATAGATATATATATATAGATATATATATATATATATATATATATATATATATATATATATATATATATATATATATATATAAAATATATATGTATGTGTGTGTGTGTGTGTGTGTGTGTGTGTGTGTGTGTGTGTGTGTGTATAGATAGACAGATACATATGTGTGTGTACATATATATATATGTATATATATATATATATATATATATATATATATATATATATATATATATATATCTACAGAGAGAGAGAGAGATCAGTGTACAGGCAGATAGTCCTTACATGGAAGATCTTGGTACATCTGTGAAAGTTGTTGTCCTGCCTTATACTATATTTCTAACTTTGAATTGTTAGGGCCAATATTTCTTCACTAGAGACAACTAGTGCATTTATTTAGCTGTAGATCAGATTATTTTTTTAAATTTCCTGTTTGTATAACTGACTACTCTTTATATATGTTCCGTGTACATCATCTTGACCACTGATATTAATGGATATCAGCAGTGTCTTGGTTGTTTAAGTAACATTTTATTTAGTCTGTTCTAACTTCTTGTGCCAGGCATTTATAATTTATGTGTGCACATATTTTATTATCTGAGGACGGGGTATTATTTAATGCTGTAGGTTAGGTATCCACCTTCAGGGGACAGATAATGTCATCATACTACCGGTAAAACATTGATTTTTGTAACTTACATTTGGCTAAATTAAAAATGTCAGGTAACTGGCATGTTGGGTCTCTAGCCCTAACTAGAGTGGTGGCAATACTACTCTGCCAGGAAGAAAGCTGTGGGAGTTGAAGAAGTCTGACAGACTTTCCCATAAATTGTGTGTGAGTGAATGTGTGTGTGTGTGTGTGTGTGTGTGTGTGTGTGTGTGTGTGTGTGTGTGTGTGTGTGTGTGTGTGTGTTTGTAAATAATTTGTTTGAAAACAAATTCCCATGCATAAGGAGCACTGTGGTTCACAAAAAGAGTGATGAGAAAGAGGCCTGGAGTATTAGGCCAAATATTCAGCTCTGTAAGTGATCAATGTGTTACCTTACTGTTTATATGGGTGTTAGTAGATGAAATCCTGCACATCAATGTATAGTCCCTTTATGGTCTTGGGGCCAGGTTGCATTTGGAGAAATGGTTATTCAGTCAGATTTTTTCACTATTCTTTTTACTTAACCTGTTGGGTACCAGTGGTGTCACTTGAGAGGCCACAGATGTATTTTGAACAGTGGAACAGATGCAAGGACTGTATCCCCTGTCCCTCACATATGGGTGCCAAGTGATGCTGTCAGTCACATTGCTGCTGACAGTGGTAAGATTAAAACCCCCATGACTGCCAGTCATCCATGACATTTGATGGCAATGGCAAACCAGCCATCACAGTATTCATATAAAAATGAAAACAGCAAAAAAGCACTTGGAGTAGCAAATGAAAATTAGTGTATAAATCCTTTATTCTCTGCTGTTGTCTAAAATGACTTCATCAAAATGAATACAAGTGAAATTCAGTTCATTTTATATATATATATATATTAAAACCATCAATGACAAGTAAGAATCAATTAATTTTTCAATATTTCTTATTTAACACAACCAAAAATATATAAATGTGTTTCTTAAAAATATTTTATTGTAAATACATCAATAAAAAATAAATGTCCCTTACCTGCTCAACTACTTTTTTAACTACTTTTAACATCCTTTCTTTAAAAAAAAAACCTTTTAATATTTATCTTGCCATTTAAGCTTGGAAATTTGTCAGCCCTCAATTTTAGCTGCCATAGGGTTTCTTTTTGTTCAACTTTATTCTTATAATTACCACCTCTCTGATCTTAAGTACCTATTCTAGTATTGAAAACATTAACTTCTTATATTTCTGACAATGTTGCGTGTGTTTGAACAGTGCATTTTTATAATTTTTAACCCTAATAGAGTAGTCATGTTCTTTAATTTGTTTTTTCTACACATCTCATAGCGATTCCTACATAAAATGCACTGCACCCTGAACACACACATACAAACAACCCCCTTAGTTTTGCAAATAAATCTTCCTGGGACCATAACTGTATATTTTATGTGCTGTAAACAAATGTATGGTCCTTCTAAAATAAACCTGCATATTTGACATCCCCCACATTTATACATCCCTTTCTTTTTGTCAGACAATGGCCCCAATGCTAAAATTATTGTAATACCATTTTGTAACATAGTCTTAAATTTACAGAAATTCTTATCAACAAATTTGGGGGAAGTACCTATCACACTAATTAATTCAAAATTCCCTTCCAAAATTTTTCACTTGTCAGTAATGACAGAACGAATAGCTTGACTATCATTGGACATGTCCAAAAAACAAACAGTAGTTTTGTCAGCATGTGAATCCCCTTGTATGGAAACAGAATTGTTTTAGAAAAGGTTTAACTTAAATAGGTGGTGTGATGAAATGAGATAGTGCCACTTGTGCCAGGGAGAGTAGGGCAGTACATGTGTGACATATACCAGCATAGCTAGCTGGAGTTTTGTAAAATATTTTGTGTAATTTGACTATCACACTGATTTGTACAGATGCGTGTGTCAAAAATATATTTGTAAAGTTGCTTGTGTTAAAAATGCATCAACAGTGGGTTCTGCTGGATAGAAAAGAGATACACATGTATGTCAGACAGTATTATTATAAATTATTAAATGTATATGTTTTAACAGAATATTTTGTCAGGGAAGAGGTTAATCTCAGTCCAGCTAATTTTGAAAAATAGGTTGAAAATGAAATGGGTTGATTTAGGCCATAAAGAGTTTATCTTACAGGTCTGATTGCAGCCAACATTAAAAATGTCTGCGAAAACTAGGACTAGGAATCTTACTACATTGTCCTTTGGGGTGAACTAATTGCTACCCTGGAAGGGTAGATGTATTTGAAATTGTTTTATTGCTTTCAGATGCTGCAACAGATCCGGGTGTGTATTGTACCCGAGTCATGGGACCAGATGTGATGTCATTCTATAACCAGGACAGGAATGATTTTGATTCTTTAGCTATTAATGATAGATATGACAGAACTCTTGCAGCAGCAGCACTTTGTTTTTTGGAACCTGACAGGAAAAATCTCTCACAGATATCTTACATAACTACACACCTCATTTTGCCTTGCTATAGTAAGCAACTCAACACTCATCCTCTTGCCTTGCTGTAGAAAGTAATTTAACTAGGGTACAGTAATTCTTTAGTCAGTCAGGAAAATAGTGAGATTAGTTAAGCATTGTTTTTCTGCATCTATTTTAATCTGTTCATCTGTGTTATTTTTATATCTCCTGTGATTGAAACTCTGGTGTTTATTGTAAATAGATATTCAGTATTCACATGTTTTCTATTTTATTATTTATTGTTAAATATTTCCTATACCCTTCATTGTGGATGGTCTTTTAGAGAATACTTTTAACATCTTAAGAGTACTTATGCTTATTTTAGTGACATTGTGGCCACTCATGAAAGCCTTGCTGCACTGGTCAAACTCTACCATTTGTATTAGTATTAATTTTACTCAGTATAATTGGGTACCCTTGTAAGATCCTTAGAGTAGCTGACTGGTGGCAGCATAATTACCTTATAGTCTGGGCAGAGGGGACACAGCTGGTAAATATGTGCCACCCTTTCCCA
This sequence comes from Protopterus annectens, assembly GCF_019279795.1. Classification (NCBI taxonomy): domain Eukaryota; kingdom Metazoa; phylum Chordata; order Ceratodontiformes; family Protopteridae; genus Protopterus; species Protopterus annectens. The sequence goes on from NC_056725.1 coordinate 1,350,879,930, forward strand.
GGTGTGTGTGTGTGTGTGTGTGTGTGTGTGTGTGTGTGTGTGTGTGTGTGTGTGTGTGTGTGTGTGTGCATGTGTGTGTGTTCGTGTGTCTGTGTGTGAAAAACAAATATCCAAGTGTGTGTGTCAGCTACTTGGAAAAGGGACACATACCTCCAAAGTTGTCAGTGTGGAGTCTTGTTTGGTGCCTGGAGAGAGAAAGAGAGTCTAGCCTCAGGTCTGGAGTGTGCTCATTGTGTGCTCTTAAGGGAAATTGTGCTTGGTGCAGAGAGCTGCATCTGAAAACACTGTATTTATTTTTTTGCTCCTAGTGGCCATCTCTCACCAATGTCAGTGGGGAGGATTGAGGCTCCTTGATTACTGGCCCAGAGTAGGACTGTCACAGGTAGAGAGCACATCTCTCTTTTTGATGTGATCTCCTGGGCTACTTTTTTTAATTTATAGCCTCTATGAACAAATAAAGAGGTGATGAATTCAACTTCTTCATCATTTTTTTTGTCATTTGTAGTCATTCTATTGGCCCCTAGGTATATTCTTTTTTTGTAAAGTGGGGTGATTGCTCCTATAGTGCAGGTAATTATTACTAAATGTATCTTTTTATGGATACTACTTTCAAACTTTTTATTGTTGTTGTCCCAACTAATAGAGGCATCTAAAATGTTTACTTTATGACCCAAATCACCTAGGGTGAAATTTAAAAAATCTGACCTTTGATTCAAAGATTGTACCAAAGGAACACAATCTTCAATAGTATCTTTTATAACCAAAAATAAGTCATCCACACACCTGTTTGTTGTCATGATAGGGGTCAAAATGTGATGCTTCCACCAACCAAAAACTATATTAGCAAAGGCTGGGGCAACTCCTTAACTTGCCTGTAGATGCCCTTATTAAAAATGAAATAATTGCTTTCTAATGGTATTTTAAATAAAATAGAGTAAACATTAATTTGAATACTTGTTATATCAGTAAACTCATTCAAATAAGAATGTACATATTCAACCCCAGTGTCATGTGATATACTTGTCTAAAGTGAACAGAAGTCTATTGTAATAAACCTATTATTTTTACTCTAAAACATATAGTTGTTATTAAATACATGAATACATCTAAAAAGTCCCATGAATCCAATGAATCTGTGATGTAAGATGATAACTTTTATACAATGGAGTTCAATATTACATCAAGAAGTAGTGAGATTCCCACAGTAACATAAATTGGGTCTGACACTATAGGTCTAAAGGGTGATTTACTGGGTCTTTATGAATTTTATGTATTCCAAAAAGTACACCTAAAACAGGGTTCTCAATTTTAAGAAAATTATACATCTCTAAATCAATAGCTCTGTCCATTAAACAATCATATAACAAAAGAAAAAATGAGTTTATAACAGTTTTGAACTTCACCAGCTGTAACCATTAAATATTCATCTGCATTGCTTAACATAATTTCCATAGACAAAATATAGGTATATTTATCCATTATTACTAACCCCCAATCGTGTCAGCTTTCATGAACCTAATATTTGTGTTACTTTTTTAACTCTTTAATTGCTTACCTCTCTGCTTTGTTTCAGTTAAAGAAATAATTTTTACTCTTACAATTTAACAATTCCCTTATTTCTTTTTCACATACCATCTCAAAGACTTTCAAGGTATTTATTATTTAATGCAGGGTTAATAGTCAAAGGCTTTTTTAAAATAGAAGTATGCAAATTCTCATCTTTTAATGTATATTTTAAGTTCAATTTATGAGTAAAGTATTTCAATTCCAATAATGTTTTACTAACATCAGCTGTTCTTGTGGGTATAAAATTTACACCCAACTCTAACAAATTTATGTGCAAAGGTTGAAAGTCAGTGTTAGATAAATTAAATATTTTAGTAAAACTACTCACTAAATGTCTGTCAAAGATTCAGTTTTCTTCCTTCCTCTGGTTGTGGTTTTCTGTTTTTTGTGTAGCCTCCCTCTCATCTGCGAAAAGAAGTCTTTGGTCTATCTCCTTAGCAAAACTCCTTTGTTTACAGTATGGTTGGGAGAATATACAGTAGTGGCATTTCGATAAAAGTTACCAATGGTCTTTTCTTTTCTTCAAACAGGTGATCCTTCCATTTGAAATACTGAATAAACCTCAGAGATTACCCCCCACTGCTCCCAGTGAGGCCGAATCTTCATTTAAGGTGCCATTCTGATTGGCTAATTCTCATTTTTTTCTCTCCCAAGGGAGGAATGAATTTGAGAGCAAGTGTTGATGGCATTTTTCTTTTTAAAACTTGGATCAAAGTAAATATATGCTGTTTGATTGTCATAAGCAACACTGTCTCTTAATGGTTTCTTAGATTTCCTTCAAGTGACTGTTTTTTCAAAGCGCTCAACAGTTATTAAAACATTATTATGTTCACAGTGTATTGTTGGCAGACTAATGAGTAGGGTATTAATGTGCTGGTCTAGCTTAAGTATCTTATCATGAACTTCTTTTATAGTTTTTTGATTATTAGTGATAAACAACTTAAAAAACTCCAACCCACTAATATTGAAAATTTCACTTAAAGTAAAAAAGAAAGGATCAGAAGTTGTAATGCCATTTGAGCACTTGAAGAAGAAGCAGAGTCCTTTTGGAACAATGTGAAGTTCTAAACATTGTTCAAAGTATTTGTTCTCTATAACCATTTTAGAAGGACCTTACATTTATTTACAGCACATAAAATATACAATTATGGTCCCAGGAAGATTTAGTTGCAAAACTAAGGGGGGTTGTTTATATATGTGTGTGTTCAGGATGCAGTGTATTTTATATAGGAATGACCACAAGATGCCTAGAAAAAAGAATTAAAGAACATAACTACTCTATTAGGGTTAGAAATGATAAACTGGACTGTTCAAACACATGCAACATTGTCAGAAACATAAGAAGTTTTTGTTTTCAGTACTAAAAGAGGAACCTGTAGATCAGAGAGGTGGTAATTACAAGAACAAAGTGGAACAAAGAGAAACCTGATGGCAGCTAAAATTGGGGGCTGACTAATTCTCAGTTTTAAATAATATGATAAATACTAAATGTTTTTTTTTTAAAGAAAAGAGGTTAAAAGTAGTTAAAAAAGTAGTTGAGCAGGTTAGGGATGTTTTTATTTTTTTATTGATGCATTTACAATAAAATGTTTTTTAGAAACTTATTTATGTATTTTTGGTGGTGCTAAACAAGGAATATTGAACAACTGATATATATATATATATATATATATATATATATATATATATATATATATATATATATAAAATGAACTGAATTTTACTTTGATTCATTCTAATGAAGTAATTTCAGATGAAAGCCTACAATAAAGGATTTATACGCTCATCTTCATTTGTCTACTGCAAGTGCTTTTCTGTGTTTTTTTATCAATATATTTAACATTATTTGTTTGGGTTGTTTGTTGTTTTATCACAGTATTCATACTGACTAGGGGAAGATGTGCAAGCACATTATGGACATTTCAGTACTTTGCTTTCAGTAAGTATGATGTGATATTTTACATTCACTTGATCTACCACTAACTCAGGCAGATGGGATATTGCTTTAATGTCAGATTTGACGGGTAGTACCTCAGAAGTGCAATGACCTCCTTAAGCTACACCACAATGGCAATAATGGAAAAATGAATCCAAGCAGCTGATGTGGGAGTAGAACCCACATTCTTATATTTCAGTATCAAAGGTGATTGCGCTACTTGTTGAACCACTGACAATGATACTCTCTAATTTTATAAAAGCATACTAAATATGAAAGTTGTGGTCTAATAGACTAGAACATGCATTATTCATTTAAAGTTCTTGTTTTACAACTAAAACTATTCTTGAGCTTGAAAAGGATACTCGCAGTATGATTTGATGTACAGCACACATAATCTGTGTAGCTTTAAAAATGTATTTTTTTTATTAATAAACATAGCTAGATATTTAAAAATTCCCTCTCAAGTAATAACAGAACCTTCCCTGCTTTTACAGATGAATTTGTTATTACTTACAAAAAGCATACACATTGTACTAGATGAGTTCAGTATCACAGAACAATTAATCACTCACTGTTTTACCTTAACAATGCATGTTGTAACAGTTCCATAGATGAGTTCAGGTCTGTATGAGTAGCTAAAGTCACCATGTTATTAGCATGAAGCCTCTTATTGACAGCATTAGTAACTATGGCCCAAGTAATGACACTTGTGTAACCCCACAGTTCAGTGGCATGCTGCCAGACCTAATACCACCTGCTTATGTATGACAAATTATGTTGGTCAAACAACTCTATACCGATCTAGCCAAAGTGCCAGAAATGTAAAATGAGTACACAGCTTTAAACATAACAGAATGTTCAGATGTATTAAGTGTACTTGAATGATCCAAACACATGGCAGCTGGTGACTCACTTTCACTCAAGCACCTGGTGTGTGAATAAAACTGAGGCACTATGTCTTTCATGCCTTTTTCTGTAAGCATGCTTTCCAGGAGTCATTGGCTCTCTTACTTCAAATAAAATTGCATACACACACACACAAATATATATATATATATATATATATATATATATATATATATATATATATATATATATATATTTATACATACACAAAATCTATATAGTGGATAAGGCACACTGGCAAGGAAGACATCAACGATCTAGGCCGTAGTTCTCTTTGTGGGTCTTTCTTATGATCAAGAATAACTTCTGTCTTCTTCTAAGGAAGTGAAAACTCTGTGGAAGTTTAATGGGAGGATCTCAAATTACATGATTGCAGGTTCACCTGGTATGGGATAATGACCAAGAACTTGATCAGAAAAAAAAAAGTTAGAAATTTCAGCTCTACTAATAAGATTTAAAGTCAAAAGAGAAGGACCCAATAAGTTTCAGCCATGTGAGAGGCAGAACTTTCAACTTGGCAGAAGTAGTCATTTAACAGACTGGCCAGCCAAACAAGTTTGATGACCAGTTCTTCATCTTCTCTTAACTTAAAAGTATCCCTGGTAGAATAGCTCTCAGTATTTCAGCTTTGCAGGGGGCCATTAAAACTGAGTTACAAACTCCAGTTTACTGGGACATAAGACTATCTCACAAAGCAGTTTTTCTATAGGCTTATAATTAAATTATTTGATTTCACAGCAGGTGCTGTGCTCTGCATATCTGTACTCAGGTCACCATGACCCTCTATAACTGGAAAGCTTACAGTGTAGAAAATTTGTTATTTAAAAGAGTACTTGCGTTACTATGGTAATAGCAGGCCATGGCATTACATCATCTGCTTAAAGTAAATCCATGATGATGTATAAACAAGTTTTTTTTCTACTAAAAAAACAACCAACCAAAAAAAAAAAAAACACATTTTAAATCTCAGCAAAAATGGATACAACTTTATTCTTTTCATAAACCTCTAAACACATTTATTGTCATATATTTTCAGGTTGTATCTGCTGAACACAATATCAAAAATATGTATTGAATATTAATCAGAATTAGGTTGTTTTGACATTTAAAGATATACCAAAATATAACTAATCAATTGCTCAATGGCTCCACTATCAGCACCCTGTTGGCATTTTCATTCCGTGAGGAAAAGCAGCTAGACACCCCTAGATGAGGTGAGCACCAATTAGCTCATTCATTCATGCCAAGGAAGCCCTACTAGCCCATGCAGTCCACCAGTGGTGATAGTTGGGTGGTAGCTAGTAGGTGAAATAGTCAATCCCTCAGAGAAGACTACAGTGGCTGCCTGCCTGGTTGATAGAGAATGTGTGCATTCTCCCATTTCTTGACTTATATGTGGGCAGATTAGCCAGCCACTGCAAGGTGTTGCCAGTACTGCCTGTTAGCCTACCAGGATTCATTTCCCCTTTTAAGAGTGAGCTGGTGCTGGCCATTCCAGCCCATTCTTCTCCATCCAGTTGTTCAAAGAAAGTATAATTTTTTGCAAGGGCGCAAGCCCCACTGCACCCTCTGTAAATTATATATTCTAACTCTTTGATTGCACAATTCTCAGGGAAAGGGCAAATTCCCCAACCCTGAGAATCATCCAATCTGCTACTTTTGTTGATAGGAGATGCAGCTAATCAAACATGGGTCATCTGGGCTGTAGTGATGGCTTCCTCCCTCTATGCTACGGGGTTGGGTTTTGTCTTTTTCAGTTTATGTGAGTACTACTACCTGTTTCTCCCTTTCTACCTCACTACCTCCACACCACCTGCCTAAGTTGTACTGAATCTGTGGGAACATTTTGACACAGCCAGTTCAACCGATGAATTATATATATATATATATATATATATATATATATATATATATATATATATATATATATATATCATCCCCTTGGGAAAAACCCGGTTCCCTTGAATTACCACATTGATGGTAGTCCACTGAACACATAAGGCATTATAAGAGATCTGGGAACACAGGTTGACAGCAACCTCACTTTTGACCACCACATTGCCACTGTGGTCAGAAAGTCCTTCTATGTGGCACATCTCATTACTAAGGGTTTTGCATCCAGGAAGAAAGAGGTCATTGTCTCCCTCTAATCTTCCCTCATTAGGCCAATCATAGAGAGCAACGCCCCATTTGGCATGTACCTCACTAGATGCCTGCAACAACTGGAGAGGCTGCAAAAGTACCTCACAAAGAGGATCCTAGGCCTTAAACACTTGTCCTATATGGACAGACTCAAAAAACTCCAACTATTCTCTGTCTCATATCGCCTACTTAGAAGTAATCTCTGCTTGACTTACAAAGCCATGTCTGCCAAGCTCTGTTAGAAATGCTACATCTATAGGAATCCCAATCCCTCCACACCACACACTTCAGAGACCTCAACCTGGTTACCACAATCAACAGAACATGCTGTTGGGACAGGTTCATCACACAATGTAAATATTGGAAGAGTGTTGCACCACAGGTATTAGTATTTCATCTGAGTATTCAAAACTTGCTAAACAACCAAAATGGCAGAAATACAGCTTCAAAACAACAGCTTCAATAACAGGCTTTTACCATGTTGAGTCCACAATATATGAAATATAGAGCTTTGCTGTTGTAAAAGTCAAGTGGCGTTGTAATTTCACAGCTTGGATCTGAAGAAGGCTTGAAAAAGCTGAAAGCGCTTGTCCATTGTTTACATCGGAAGGGTTCTTCAATTTTATGTTCATTTTTTCTGTTTTTATGACATCTACATGTTTTAAAGCTGTACACATATATAAACTATACATAGATGGAGCTAGCTTTGTCAGACAGCACTTTTATACTTTTATTGACATCTGTTTAGTTGATACAATTTGGTCAGCTAAGCAGATGATCGACACCTATCAACAAAAGTAGCAGATTGGATGATTATCAGGGTTGGGGAATTTGCCCTTTCCCTGAGAATTGTGCGATCAACGAGTTAGAATATATAATTAACAAAGGGTGCAGTGGGGCTTGCACCCATGCAAAAAAATGGTGTTTTCTTTTTAATTTGCTTTTAAGGTTTTTACATGCACCAAGATTAATGCTAAGTGCATGCTTACTAGCAAGTTGATGTGCATATTGACAGTATACATGTTGATATTAATGCATTTGATAACGGTAAGTAAATGCATATATATGTATATATATATATATATATATATATATATATATATATGTTATTGGTGCATATAGGCTTTTTCACTGTATTGTTTATTATCAATGTAGATTTTCTGCATTCTGTCTGTGATCTTTAACCTATTTACTAGCTAAACATATTTGCATTTTTTTCTTACAGCAACTATGTGTTGCGTAATTATATAAGTGATCTTGTAGTCATATGGTGTACCTTTAGCTTCAGTCCTAGCTAAAAAAGGTACAGTTGAGGCCAGTCTACTCACCTGGTGATCAAACAATAAATACATTGCATCCTGAATGCATTTATGTACATGGCATGCTGTGCCTTGCCTGAGCAAACCAATACGGATTTACCATGGGAATTGCATGATAACCACAAGCTGAGGATTTTATTTGTGTTAACTGTATGATACATTTATTAGTATGAATATGTTCTTATTTGTTTTATCTTGTAATGTGACTATTTTAATAGGTACAAGGATAGCTATAAAGATGAAGGTGTATTATCACATCACAGTGTATACTCCTTTATAGGCATTGACAAGAGCAAAGATATAATATTGAAAATGTTTTCTGCTCACAGAAATCATACAAAAAAATCTTCTACAACAGCTTCTTAGATGCTCGTGGATATTAATAACATTTGAATCATTTGTTTTCTCTTTATTCTGGCCCTGTTCTTGCTGACCATTGAGCTCTCATTGTGATTGTGCCACTTCTTTCCCTATCACCGGATGGAGATTTAGCCACAGCACATCCATTACTGAGGCAGCCATGATACATTTTCCATTTTCTTGATGTAACCCCCTTCCCTGGCAACTGATGCATGTGTGGTTCCATACTTTAGGGCCTGCTGTGTCTTCCCTGTGTGAGGTCACATTCCTGCTCATGATCCATGAAGGCTGATGCATGTATGTAACTTTGCAGAGCCCATTATATATCCCTGGCCCATATTCTGCAGATTGTGCATTTCTCCCTGTCCTCTATATGTAGAAATTGCAAAGCATAGGAGCATCTCCCTCCCCTTAGAGTGGGAAACCAGTGCTGGTTTCTCACCCGCACCATTACTCATCAACTTCTCCAGCTCTCATTTTGATCCTGGGCTGACTGAATTCAGGGCTACAGTCAGAGCCTGTATCTTTTGCTCTATACTGCCAACTGATTTTACAGCACATTAAAGAAAAGCATGTACCAAAAGTCATAAAAGCTACTGAATCAGTAATTATGCAGTATTGTTGCATTATGCTGTATCATGTTATAAATGAATTACTGAGGAACCAGGATACATGGTGATGGAGCAGAGAGGTGAATGACAATTCACTGAATCCAGTCTACTGCATTCCATTTCTTGCCAAATGTTTGTTGGTGAGCACAAGTCTCAGTCATCAAGCAGCACTGTTTTCGATTAGCTTGCTGTCTTGGACAGCATGCAAACACAGAGGAAGGGAAACAGTATGACATACTTGTAACTGCTTCCCTTTTGTTAGAGTTAGTGTGATTTTAGAGTTTGTATATGCAAAAGGCAGGATGTGTGTGTGAATAACAAAACAAATGGAGTGCAGGATCATGTCCACTAGAAAAATGTTTATTCTGATGTTTTAACTTTCTTTCACATCAGACAACTTGTATGCTCATTTCAGGAGTATCTTATTGGCCATGTGTGCTCCTATGTTTGTGATTATATCACCAAGGCTTTTGAAATATGTGGAATTTTGGTAGCTGAGATGTAGTTTGCTGACTTTTAACTATATGTACCATGATAACAGTGGTGGCTGGTGGCTTCAAAGTAAGAAGGAGCTGCAGGACGGATTTGAATGGGTGGGTCTAATTGGAACTGGGTGAGTCTCTATTATCTCAGGTGAGTGACCATTACCAGAGATCAAACAACAGATAGGGTTATTTACTTTCATCTAAAGAGTGTTTCAGTACCCACTCTTTGTGGCCATTTCTTGGCTATATTCACCTCAGATATCTGACTGCAACCAGTAAGGTCAGCCTTAGATGCATGGAGCCCTAGACAAAGACCCCCCCCATTTCACAACAGTCCCATCTGGACCTCCCCATTGCCTTTCCTCCAGGCTGCTTACTTCTTTCTTGTGTTTTCTTTATACATAGTCTTACTTTTTACCTTTTCCTCCAATCGTTTATCACATCTTAACTGGGTAAAACCCCATTGCAATAAGTGTGGAATAGGTAACTGACAAATCCAGGGGTCAGGAGGCTATGAGGCAGGTGTTCTGATATGCACTGAGGATTTTCTTAACAATCTTTTGATCCATTAATGTCCTGAATAAAATTATGACTAACGAAAGGAACTCAGTCTCATTTTTTTTTTATTTCAAGAAAAACTAAGGTGTACCTAAAGCTAAATCTTTAAACCTAACAAAACATAGTCCTCATTAAACTGAGAGACCAAATGCTTGCAAAGCTATATAAATCCTATTTATGAATAATGCCTTCTCCTTACCCTTCAAAAAATAGATACTTTTTGTGTATACCTCTGGTTTTAAGACTGGGATAAAAGTGAAACCACAAACAGCCAGAGGCAAATATTATACAGCATCAGGTCTGGAGAGGAAGCTAGAACACCTAGATAAAACCTGCACAAAGACAGGGTACATGTCCGGACTATGGATAGATGTAATCACAGCCAGAACCTCAACCAAAGAGAACCAAGCACTGCAAGACAACAAATCTGCTCGCTGCCCCACTAGTCCAGGGATCAGCTGCTGTCCCACTCAACCTGGCCAGGTCATTACAGACAGTCACTTATTGCATAGAATGCTGAGCTGGTATATCAAGGGGTGCTGGGGGAGGGGCCTTGCCCTAGTGGTAAAAAAAAAAAAAAAAAAAAACTTTAAAGAGAGTATATGTATATGTATTCATATATATTTATATCTATATCTATATCGATATCTATATCTATATAGAGAGAGAATTATATTTTTATCCAGGCATGCATGTACATTTGTCCAACTATTGTCAAATGCACAAACTGATGAGATAACTGCAGTAATATCGCTTAGACTAGCTGAAATGCTGCCTGCAGAATAGCATACATACTGTACACATTACAGAATGGCAAATTCAAAAGGAATGTCACAGTACAGAGTTTAGTATGGTAGTATCACTATTTCATCTCAGCTGATTCTATGTAAAGACAAAAAAAAAAAAATTGTAAACCCCAGCACCACTGTTACACAGCACTGCAGGTCAGTGAAGTCAGCAAAATAAAATAATAATTATACAATGACAGGTCACTGTTATTCAAAAACAAAAACGCTGATGTAATAGCCAGCCAGTATGCTCATTGTAAATTGAACATATACCAATAGAAGAAAGTCTGGCTGCTAAAGTACCATTCAGCGACCAGACTTTTCTATTGCAATATGCTACAGAGGGACAGTGCAAAACAGAAGAAAATTCAGGTACATTCTCAAAAATAAAGAAACAGAAATGTACCTGATTTTTCTTCTATTTATGCACTATCCCTCCTTAAATCTTGTCAGAATCTTGTAATATGATCATAGGATCATAGGAAGTTACTAGGCTATTGGCCCTGAGGCCCTTATAATCCTAGCCAAGAGTTTAGCCCATATTTAGACAAATCAGCACCAGATGCCACTGTTCAGCAGGGTCATGGGTGGAATCCCAGGGATGTATTTTCTATTTCCCATCCAGTTATCCAGGTTGCGCTTAAAAATGGGTAAAGAGATAGTCTGCTTGATGTCTTGGCTCACTTTAATGAAAATAGAACTCTGCATTTTTGGGCGTTTACCTTGTTATTAGCATTGAAGCTCATTTATATATACTTGAATACTCTCTTTGAAACAAGTTACATTTGCTAATTTTCTGCAGCACGACTGTCTTGTTTTTGAAAATAACAGCGTTCTTTTATAAGAACTGATTTATTTGGTGGTGTTTCAAAGTACTGAAAACGCCTTAACAAGCAGTTTTAAATATTTTAATAAACAATTTTTTATATTTGATATAGCTGTGGAGTAGCGGTGTGATTTTTACTATTGCTTGGACATTTTGCTCATCGCTACATTATCAGTGAGTAATACATTTCAATAATATCCATGGTTTTGGTGACTGTCTCAAAAATGTCAACCATATTTAACAGACATGACCTCCCCTTGATGGAGCCTAACTGTGTGGGATTGAGTGCTTGAAGGTTGTCAATGTCTTTGTTAATGAGGTCCATGATAATCCAATCCATGGCCTTGCAGATCAGGCTAGTTAGGCTGATGGGTCTATAATTTCCTGTATAGATGGATGCTCCACCTTTGTGTAAAGGGATGACAGTGGCTGTCCTCCACTCAGCTGGGACAAAGCCGGTACTCAGTCTTTGGTTGAATACAGTGCCTAATGGTACTGCAAATTCCTGCCTGAGTTCTTGTAGTATGCAGCCTGGGAAGTTATTGGGTCCCATGGAGGCTGTATTTTTTGCCTTTGACAGCCTTTGAGAGAGCAGTGATGACCTTATCCCAAGATATAAGGGGAAGGAGGCAGGTACTGCGGTCCTGATTTACTGATGGGGGGGGCAGAGGGGTGAAGTTTTCACTGAATCAGTCAGCCAGCCAGTTTGCTATATCTACAGCATTTGCATATGGGCTGTCCTTGAGCATCAGTTCTGAGCAGATCTGGGAGCTTCCTTTGAGATTGTGGACATATATGAAGAAGGTCTTATGATTTACTCTAGTAGATGTGGCCAATTTGGACTCAAAGTTTGCTTTGGAGGATTTCACTAGTGCTCTTATTTGCTTGTTCAGGCTAAGGAGGGATTGCTTTGAATTGGGCACCTGCTCCTTCTTGGTCCTGGACAGCAATTCTTTTCTTTTGTTATAGAATTTATTTATTGCAGATGTCCACCAGACAGGTTTACTCTTCCTTGTGGTGGATGATTTAGTCCTGTCAGGTATTCCTGATTCCATGCATCTATATAAATGTTCGTATAGTAATTTGGTATAGTTTTGGATACTGGTGCCAGTTCCTAGAGAGGGTGAGGGGGCTGTAAAACTGTTTATACCATCCCTCAGGAAGCTGTAATCAGCTTTGGAGAAGTTTTTTTGTTTGACCCTAGCTAGAGGGGGCCGGGGGAGATGGTGACTTCAAAAATGACTGATTTATGGTCGGATCTTACCATATATGTCTATAAAATTGTAATATTCTGTAGACATATATGTTTACATTTTGTATCATTATGCCACTGTACTGGTGTAATATGTAATTCATTTCTATATGACATGGGGATGCATGTTTGGATGGATCTAGTAAAAATATAACTGAAAAAAATAAATAATAAACAGTTAGGTTGCTGTCTGAAATGCTGGCATCCATTTACATTAATCTTTCAGATTGCCACCTAACTGAAGTGCTGGCATCCGTTCAAGCTATTGCTCTCATTACATTGCTTTGGTGTACTCTGCCACAGTTTGTAATCTTACCATTAATACTAGTTAGTTGTATGTTAAGGAACAAAAATCTGCAGAATGCAGAGTGATTGGCTTAGGATCTTTGCTTGGAAGTATTTGCAGATGTATTTTTATACCCCAAGCAGGCTCTTCCTCGGGTAAATTGGAAATGTTGGAGTTCTGACTGGGAAGGAAGAGGTAACTGAGAGCATATTTTTGGGGAGTGTAATGAGCGGGCAAACTTTAAAAATTCCCTGTAGACTACTCTGTCAGAAATACTGGGTGAGCAAACTGGTATAACTATAGAAATGATTTTTGAGCTATGATACAGAGTCAGAATTGCCTAGACATAGTAAGGCTTTGCTGAGTCTAATTATGGTGGCTGCCAAAAAAGCAATTACTGGAAAATGTAAATCAAAGTCAATACTAACTGTACCAGAAGTAGTGAATATAGTAACAGAGATAAAGTTGGATCTTTAGAAAAGGGAAGGAGCAAATTGCATAGAAAACATAGTACTTGTGGGAACAATGCATGGAGAATACTGTTTTGGAGTAGGAATGAGGTTTAAAGGAATGAAGGAATTAAATGTACTGTGTAATGTCTGACTGATAAAGACTGTATAGAAGATTATAGGTGATATGTACTATTTCCAACTTAAATATGTCAACATGGTTTGTTTTCATTTATATAAATATATGATTCCCTAAGTGATAATTCAATAAAGATGTTTCTTGTTTAAAAAAGAAAAAGAAAAAATGTTTACATAAACCTATGTTTAAAGAACCATAGCCATATCTTGCAATTTTACAAGTTCAGTAGCTGTGATAATCTTCTCTTATCCCATACCAAGGTCTAAGCCCCATGTAGCACCCTGCATAATATAACTAACCTCAATGTTTTTCCAACTCAGGGGAAAGGGGGAGAAAAGCATCTCAGAAATGTAGCCATCAGGTGTAATGTTTGGTCATTGTGTATTTTCAGATGGGTTACTCTTGGACATATAAACTATTCCTAATACTGCCATGCTGAGTGTTGTTTAAACTTAGACAATGTCATGTAACATAAGCTGACATTAGAAGGGAACTTTGATAACTGCCTTGGATGCATCTTTGAACAGGCTTCACTTTCTAGAAAGAAGGCGGAATCTCTATCTCTGCTTGTTTCAACTGTTCATTCACAACAGTGGCGATCCATGAGAGCACAAATAATCCATTTTATAAATATCACCATCAGTTTCTTTTTTTTATCAGCTCTTTGTTTTGACCGCAGAAGGAGTGATGCAACTGGATGTAGCTATAGAACAGGAAGTGAGACAGCCTGGGTTAAATGGATACTTTTTGGTACCTTTCCTAATGAAAGCAGGCAGAAAAGATAGTGAAACATTGCTGAAACAGTGCTATGGATGTCGGATAGTACAGTTACATGGTAATCATTCATCCTAGTGCAGCCTGTATAGAGCCTGTTGGATAAAGGCTGCCTGACTCACCAGATCTCCTACCATTGCAGGTAATGTTTCACATCTTGGAGCATACAGTTCATATCACCTGTGGGAAATCTGAGTATGAAAGGGTCAAGATTACCCATACAAACTTGAAAAGCTATAAATCGTGGAGGATGCAAGATAACTGCAGATCAACATTTTATTATAGCCTTTATCTGTCAATATGACCTCTTAGATTCTAAGAACTTCTGAGAGATACAGCTCTGAGGACTTTGGGTGTTGCTTTCTTCTTTGCCAAGGACTGTATCTCAGGCACTTTCAGCAAGGTGAAGATAACATAGAATATCCAAGCAATACTGCCCAACAGGGTGTGTGTTATCATATAAATAACACACACCCAGGGGTATTCTGAGTCCTGACATTGAAGGCAGAAGGCCTCTACACCCACGGAAGGGTGTTATTTATACAATAAAACACACTCTTGAGGGCATTGTTACACTTAGAGAATGGGCTATTTGTTAAATGGTTTTGTTTGTTTGTTTTCTATCACTATATATTTTTTTTATATTTCTGATGTAAAATAGTGTCTCCGCCTCAAGTTTCAAATTTACTTTAGTATATGTAATTGTTGTTAGAGGAAATATTTTACTTCCAAAATATAAGTTATGCAAGTATTTAATGTCTAAAACACACATACAAAAATCACACATACACATTAAGAATTGCAGCCAGATTGACAAACTCTGAAATATGCAAATATTCTTGTGTGTTATAGCTGTATATCTCTTAGCGTTGACCTCAGTTGTAATGAAATCCTTTGTCTGGAGTCCTTGGCTGTTTTCTTAGTGGCAGTAAGTCTTTAGAACTAGTTTCATCCGTCCAAAGTATTCCTGCATCTGTATTGTTTGGTTTCTGTCCTGTGTTTTAAATAAGATATACCTGTTGCTCAGACTGCTGCAGAGAGCTTGAGCTACTGCCAGCTGTGATATTGAGAAAAGATAAGAGTTTATTCTCATTTTTTGTCTGCATTTTGATTTAATATCTCTGTAATCTGTACAACTGTACTTATTCTTATTCTTGTTTGTGCCCACCCACCCTTCCTGTTCTTGTTTTGGTGTTAGTGGCTCTGGAATTGCCTGCCCCTCCTGTAAGTCTCTATTTGAACACTCCTCTTAAATCCATCTCATTTGCTCACTTAACCGAATACAGTGAGATCATATTCTGAGTGTAGTGTTCACTCTACATAATACCGGGAGAAGATTTGAGAAGGCCAACCCACTTAGGTTCTTCCTTCCTCTTTCCTTGCACTTTACTAACAACAACAAAAAAAAATCATTTGCTTTTACTGTATTTGTGTTTCCTCCTACTTTATTATGTTTTTGCTTCTTCTTAAAAGTACTCAGCTTTATTTATTCTGCTGCACTTATTGCTGCTTGGTAGTAGCCTGATTAAATTGCAACTGTTATTCTAAGTATTTTGGTTTAAGCAGTTGGGCTTATACTGGTTGTTTTACATTAAGAATGTTTGTGGTCTGCACTGTTGTGGCAGGACAGGTAGCTTACGTCCTTTTAAGCTGTGAATTGCTGATTGAAAGCTCAGTGTCTGCTATTCTAAAAGTGTATTAGTTCTAGTTTAAGCACTTGGGCTTCAGGCCAGTTATTCTACATTAAGAAGGTTTGTGGTCTGTACTCTTGTGGGAGGACAGGCTGGATTCTGCCCTTTTAAGTTGGGAATTTCTGGTCACAGGCTTATTGTGCCCTTATTCAAACTGTTTCTTTCTGAAATTGGTGAGCCTTGTTGCTGTAGCATAGGACCAGATTCAGGCCTGCTGAATCTAGCTTTGTTTGTATAACTTGAGCACTGATCCAGGCCGTCTTTTTTGGAGAAGGTTCCCCTGCACCCTAGTAGCGAGAGTGTGCAGTCAGAACTTGTCTGATTGAAGACTGCTGGAACAAGGCTCAGCTTCGAGTTTTTTTTTCTGGTTAATTGGGCAACTTGTTTAAATCAGATTGTTCATTTTCTATTGTTTTATATATATATATAAAATAGAAAAAATGCACTTTATTCATCTGCTTTTACTGTATTTGTGTTTCTTCCTACATTATTCCTAGGGGCATTGACTACAACTCAGAACTGAGATATATAACAATAAGCATCTTTTTATGCGTATTTAAAGTGTTTTTTATTGTATCTGCTTTATTTTCTGAAAAAAATATATATATACTTGTTTCCCGCCTTTCTAAGCTAGTATAGTCAAGTTTTCAGGTTAGTACTGAATTCAGGGCTGTGTTACAAATCTCTGTGTTTGCCCATACCTTACTTGGATAGAAGGAAGTTTCTCTGTTCACCTGTGAGAGAGGGGAGCTTTGAGCAGCCTATCTGTCCCTGGAGGAGTGATTTCAGCCCAGAAAGTAGTAGTTTATTGGCCATTTTGGGCTAGTTTCTATCTCTTTCATTTCCCTGCTATAAAAAATGCATTTGCCCGGTTTTGCGTGCCGGGCAGCACCGGTTAGCTCGGATATAACTATTCCTGGCTCCACAAACTCTCCTCTTCAATTTTTCCCTTGGAACTAGACAAACTTTCAACTTAAGCACTCAAGCCATTCATTTCTAAGCCCGGCACTTGCTCAAAACTCATAGCAAGCACTTATAAACCCTAGCACTACAGAAGGACAAGGCTCTCTATTCGACCTTACCAGCCATTCAGTAAAACAGTTTACTGTACCTATCCAGCCATGTCCAAAGGGCAGTTTCAGGTGTACTCTCCAGTCCAACTGCTGAATCTGGGCATTTTGAGGCAATGTTACAACTGCCTCATGTACACAGACAACCCTCTCCTCCTACCACCAAACACTAATACATGCGAGAGATACAATTATACAGCCAAACTGGAGGCTAACCTCTCTCAACCCAAGACTGGAGCAGACAGTCAAGAGGAGAAGGGAAATACTGGCATCACACCACCAGTCTCACATAGACCCATTAAACCAGCACCGGCAAAAAACACACATAAATAGATGAAAACATACTCGGAGGCTCTAAATAAAAATCTGCAAAAGCAACAGAGCCCTCCAAAGCAGACATCCAGGCAACCTCCACCCCCCAACACAAACCATGAAACACATACTTCACAAAACCAGTGTGCCATGCAACCGCAGCCCTCAAGGCAAAATAACATACCCAACATACTAGTAATAGGTGACTCTAAAGTCAGGCACACTGACGTCCCACTCACTAGGCTGAATAAGGAGAAGGTTACTGTTAGCTGCCTGTCAGGTGCCAGGATCCACCACATAACACAAGCACCTGGTCACTCCAGAACAATTACAAATATGACTCTGTCATTGTCCATGTTGGTGTGAATGACCTGAGCCGTACCTCCCTGGACTACATGAAAAGAGACAATGAAGAGCCCTCTGATCATGTAGCCCAGGCTGGTATGACCCTGACCCTGAGCAGCATCCTGCCCTCACCAGGAATTATACCACGGTATAAAGAATAAAATTATCAATTTCAACAATTGACTAAGTTTCTGATGTCATTCAAAGGGGATCCAGTGTCTGTCTGCCTGGGATGACATGCTCGACAAGCCATGCTGCTTCACTAGAGACAGCTTGTACCTGTCACCCTTAGGCTTTCGAATACTGGCCAAGGCTCTTGCCACCCCCATAGTGCATTTTTTAGGCAAGGCTCAAAAGACAAACCCACCGTCATAATTAGCACAAGTAACAAAAATCTGA